>NC_139540.1:75560736-75689688 GCF_965153285.1 Podarcis tiliguerta | reverse complement strand
GAGAGAAGGAAGAGGTGGAGTAAGATTAGAGTCTTAAACTGGTGTACAGGGGGCGGAGACTCAGACGGAGCTTCGCCGGTCTAGACTCTAGACGTAGAGCTGGGACGCTGAGGTTTGGAAATGGAAACTATACTTCAATAAAGACTTTGGTACTTTACTACCGGCTAGCGTTGGTCTCTGTGAGCTGGGACCAGGAGCCAGCTCTGACAGCAAGTGTCAGGAATGAGCCAGCTCCGAGCGAAGGTTTGCAGCCAACTGCAAAAAGCAGCCAAGAACAGGGAGGCTGCTTTGATGTTAGTCAGACAGGAGAGAGTCGGCAGCTGCAACCTTTGGCTCTTCCTCACATTGACCGGCCAGCTGAGGAGGCAGTGGCTAACAGCAGGCTGGCACACAACCAAAGCCCTCTGGACACTCAAATAGGCACAAACAGGCAAACAGATAGTTTATCGGAAACAGAAGGGGCTGGAGTTTATCCAGTCAGTCCTAGGAGTCGGTGAATGGGAGGCCTTCTAGACAGGAAGCAAAACAAAAGACGTAAGGTGCGGAAGTTCAATATATTCTGTAGACACAGGAAGCAGTCTTCAGAAGGGTCATCTTGAGTGATAATGCTAGCCGCTGCATTAGAGCTTTCCAGAGCTATCTGTTTGTTTTTGCAACAAATCCTCCTTTTTAATTACCTACGCTTACTGCGTTATCAAGCTGGGGACCTGGACTCCTGACAGCAAGTGAGCCAGAGGTTGTCCATGAGATCACAAAACTGTTGAATTGTCTCTTTAAATTTGAAGGTTCATTATTGTTCCGCAAGATGTGTATGTCTTTAAGGGATAGAGCAAATAACATGACCTAGTTTTACAGCTGTGAAACAGTATAGCAGGTGCTGCTAAGTTGTGTTAATTAAGCTGTGTCAGCAATTGGGTATAGTATATAAAGAGCAGCACTTAGCTCTCTGGTGGATGGGTCATGCTTATTGATATATTATAATTAACGTAAAAGGAGTTTTTGTTTTTGTTATTAAAACCTAGCTAAAGTTATTTTGTGTTCCTTGTAATATGTGGTCTCCCCAGCGAGCTCTCTGCAGCGCAATTAGTCTCCAAATAGCCAACATCTTTGGTTATGGGCCCAGCTGCTAAGTGGATGATCGTGTCCAACTCTTCATGACCCCATGGACCAGAGCACGCCAGGCACTTCTATATTCCACTACCTCCCGCAGTTTGGTCAAACTCATGCTGGTAGCTTCGAGAACACTATCCAACCATCTCGTCCTCTGTCGTCCCCTTCTCCTTGTGCCTTCCATCTTTCCCAACATCAAGGTCTTTTCCAGGGAGTCTTCTCTTCTCATGAGGTGGCCAAAGTATTGGAGCCTCAGCTTCACGATCTGTCCTTCCAGTGAGCACTCAGGGCTGATTTCCTTAAGAATGGATAGGTTTGATCTTCTTGCTGTCCATGGGACTCTCAAGCGTCACCTCCAGCACCATAATTCAAAAGCATCAATTCTTCGGCGATTAGCCTTCTTTATGGTCCAGCTCTCACTTCCATACATCACTACTGGGAAAACCATAGCTTTTACTATACGGACCTTTGTTGGCAAGGTGATGTCTCTACTTTTTAAGATGCTGTCTAGGTTTGTTATTGCTTTTCTCCCAAGAAGCAGGCGTCTTTTAATTTCGTGGCTGCTGTCACCATCTGCAGTGATCATGGAGCCCAAGAAAGTAAAATCTTGGGCTGCTATTTGGTGCTATCTCATCATGGCAAGAACCACCTCACTTCTTGGTTGCCATATAAGAGCTCTCAGTTCATAATTTCTCTTCTCCAACACACAACACACATAAGATGACCTAGCTGCAAAATGGATCTTTCCCCATGGTTAGTTGCATTTCATGTATTTTTGCTTATATTATCTTGGTTGCTTACATTTTAATCATCTATTGTAATTGATTGGGGGGCGGGATTTCCTTCTATTGTCATTTGCCGATATTTTTTTTTCCTCTGGTAAATATGATATGTGGACAGATTCTTGAACTGCCTTAATTGTTTATTTTTAGATCCGTTTTGAATTGTTCTAGGATGACTGGTTTTCATTTACTTTGCAATTCATGCAGGCCGTAAATTGCCTTGAGTGCAGGAAGGTGGAAAGATGGCGTACAAATTAAAAATGATGTGAAATATATTTCAACACTGTGTGCTAATTAAAAGATACAGCCAAACCCCCACTCCACCCCCCACACTTTTTCAAGCATCGAACAGCACTTCAGACAAGTTTGCATCCCCAGAGGATGCAGTTAATCACGAAGATTGTATATTTTTTACAGCGACTGTCAGAGCAGAGATATTAAAGTCTTAAAGCAAAATATTTTGGCTTCCACCTCCTTTAGATGCTCTGCTGTGAATAATAATAATAATAATAATAATAATAATAATAATAATAATAATATATTATTTATACCCCACCCATTTGGCTGGGCTTCCCCAGCCACTCTGGGCAGCTTCCCAAAAATATTAAAATACTATAATACATCAAATATTAAAAGCTTCCCTAAACAGGGCTGCCTTCCGATGTCTTCTAAAAGTCTGATAGTTGCTTTCCTCATTGACATCTGGTGGGAGGGTGTTCCACAGGGCGGGCGCCACTACCAAGAAGGCCCTCTGCCTGGTTCCCTGTAACTTGGCTTCTCGCAGTGAGGGAACCACCAGAAGGCCCTTGGTGCTGGACCTCAGTGTCCGGGTAGAACGATGGGGGTGGAGACGCTCCTTCAGATATACTGGACCGAGGCCATTTAGGGCTTTAAAGGTCAGCACTAACACTTTGAATTGTGCTCAGAAACGTACTGGGAGCCAATGTAGGTCTTTCAAGACCAGTGTTATGTGGTCTCTGCGGCCGCTCCCAGTCACCAGTCTAGCTACCGCGTTCTGGATTAGTTGTAGTTTCCAGGTCACCTTCAAAGGTAGCCCCATGTAGAGCGCATTGCAGTAGTCCAAGCGGGAGATAACCAGAGCATGCACCACTCTGGCGAGGCAGTCCGCAGGCAGATAGGGTCTCAGCCTGCGTACCAGGTGGAGCTGGTAAACAGCTGCCCTGGACACAGATTTGACCTGTGCCTCCATGGACAGCTGTGAGTCCAATATGACTCCCAGGCTGTGCATCTGGTCCTTCAGGAGCACAGTTACCCCATTCAGGACCAGTGAATCCTCCACACCTGCCCGCCTCCTGTCCCCCAAAAACTGTACTTCTGTCTTGTCAGGATTCACTCTCAATCTGTTAGCCGCCAAGAACCAAAGGGTACTTGTAGCCAATGTATCAGTTATAGTATACGGAAGATGGAATACTCAGAAACATTGCACTTGAAGTACCAAGTGATGCCTGGTATTGTCAAGGCCATGTGGGGTTAAGTATCACATCTATAAAGAGATTGGCTGTTATCCCTTCTACAATAATTCATAATACAGAGATGCTGAGATTATCTGAACTGAAATGCTTTGAAACCAGTTCCATATGCCCCTGCTCCATCAAGATTGCAGTTTCCTGGTTCCTCAGACACGTGCTTAGGCAAGTTGTTGTTTTGCACAAGTACTAAATATGGCATCCAGTGGCAATTTGCACTCTCTGATGTGAATTACATTGCCAGACCTGCGGGTGATGTTTGGTTCGATGCAGTAAGTTCTACCAGCCATAGTGCACTTTTTATCTATACAGTTTTGAAGATAACCATCTCCCTGAGATAAACAAAGATGATACAGGGGACTCAGCTACACAGCTGAAAATTCAACGTGTTAACTGTGTTGTAAAGGGCGATGCACAAATGTGACACTGGATGGCGATAGTGAGCTATGCAAAATTCAACGTGTTTTTCAAAACTTTTTTTGAAAGCATTTTCACAGTGTTTTTAATATGTGTGTAGATTCCACCAGGCTTTGGTTTCAGAAAGTTGTGATTCAGGATTGCTTAACTGTGGTTTAAGCGTAACCCTCACTAACAATCTGCATGGATCTGGAGGCCTGGCAGTATGCTATCATAGAACGCTTTAGCATCACAGCTCTCCAGTAAAGCCACTTGCTAGCTAAGGTTCTAAGTTCTCTGTGATTCCAGCTACTTCCACCACTAATTTTGGAGGCATTTAATCAGAAGCTTGACAAATAGAGTTGCCTGTTCTTGTGATCACACGTTCTGAGCCTGGGGTGGAAGTAACAGTTTGGACAGGCTTTGGAGGTAAATGAGGAAAGGTCTAGGAATGGAGCCCAACATAAGTCCTGTCTATTTACCAAAGGTGTGCAGCTTTAAAAGCATTTAAAAACAGCCTTGGTCCAGTATACCTGAAGGGGCGTCTCCACCCCAATCATTCTGCATGGACACTGAGGTCCAGTGCCGAGGGCCTTCTGGCGGTTCCCTCACTGTGAGAAGCCAAGTTAGAGGGAACCAGGCAGAGGACCTTCTTGGTGGTGGCACCTGCCCTGTGGAACGCCCTCCCACCAGATGTCAATGAGGAAAACAACTACCAGACTTTTAGAAGACATCTGAAGGCAGCCCTGTTTATGGAAGCTTTTAATGTTTAATAGATTATTGTATTTTAATATTCAGTTGGAGGCCACCCAGAGTGGCTAGGGAGGCCCAGCCAGATGGGTGGGGTATAAATATATTATTATTATTATTATTATTATTATTATTATTATTATTATTATTTGCCCTTTGCTCATCTTGCAGCTAGCTCAAAATGAAAAACCAGAAACCTGGGAGCCCAGTTTTCTGGCTACTTTGCAGCCCCATTGGCAGAACAGTTCAGAACAGCACCCAATTGCTGCCCTCAGTGCCGTTATTGGGTACCGTTGAATAGCAACCGTGCTTACAGGAGAGAGCAATGCTCTTTGCCCTGGACAAGCTATAGAGCAAGAAAAGAACGGAAATTACTCAGCACCATCAAGATGACAATATCAGATCTGAAAGGAAACTGGTGATGTCTAGTTGACTAGATGACAGCTCCCAGATCTGTCAAACCTCAAATGCCCTATAATGGAATTTTAATGAACAGCGCAGCGAAGCGGAAAATTATTGACAGAAACGGCTTGCTGACAAAAGTCGTCAAGAGAGACATAATGAGCCATGCATATGCGGAGTCTAAATAGCATATTTTAACCACTTGAGGAGTTCTTCACCTTTATAAAGGTGGTGAAGGAACCAAGCCTGTAGGGAAACATAAGGTTGTTTCCAGTCTATTTGGCATATGCTTGGACACAGTAAGAAGGGTAGGGGGAGGGGGAGAGACAAGATTAGATGACACCGAAAAGACAAAAGGCCTGCAAAAACATAAGAGGCACATTGCACAGCTATGTCTGGCACAGTAACTGTTGAATGTGCTAGCAGTATGCATTACGGTGACAGAAGTGGCATGTCGTCACTTTTCAGTTCCTTGCAGCAGCATGCAGATAGCTGCTGTACATAGAGCTTGCTGCAGAAAAATTCTCTGCAGAGTTGTACAATTAGGCACACCCCTTTGGTGTGTGGCAGGGAGTGGGGGAGAAATTCACAGTTCACCTTTCAATGTGAACCTCCCCAATTTGCAGTTCCTGAAACATTTTTTGCCTGCATTTTTGTGTAATGTAATGCATGCTTGCATGCATATATTCGTGAAAATAGCATGCAAAAAAAAAAAAATCTATTGCATTACACAAAAACGCTGGCCAAAAATGTGTATATTAGCAGAAATGCACACTATAATGCCAATGATTTTTCAGAAGGGATTTCTTTTCAAATTGATGCAGAAATGTGGTGAACTGATGACTGGAAATATGAGAAATGGAAGTTGACGTATTCATCCATCTCTAATGTGGCAATACAAAAAGGGAGAGACACAGAAACAAGAAATAAAGCAAAGAGGAGAAACTGGTTCTCCAACGGTTTATTATGGCTCATATCATTTCAGAACTGAGGTTCCTTCTTCAAGAGTAATCCCAGACTTACAAATTCTACAGAATATCTGAAGCAGCTTGCACAAATGCTGCTACTTATCTGGCACAATGAAGTTGAAGCTTGTGCCTGAAGTAGGAACCTTGGTTCCAAAACATATTGAGCTATTAAGAAAGCCATAATAGTTGCACCTTGAACAACTAGTTTCTCCCCTTTTGCATTATTTCGGGGTGTGGCATCAGCAGCTATGTGCAGTCAATGCCTGGAGTGGGAGCAAATATAAGGATTGTTTTGTAGGCAGTGGAGAGGTAAAAGTAAAGGTAAAGGGACCCCTGAACATTAGGTCTAGTCATGGCCAACTCTGGGGTTGCGGCGCTCATCTCGCTTTATTGGCCGAGGGAGCCGGCGTACGGCTTCCGGGTCATGTGGCCAGCATGACTAAGCGGCTTCTGGCAAACCAGAGCAGTGCATGGAAATGTCATTTACCTATTTATCTACTTGCGCTTTGACGTGCTTTTGAACTGCTAGATTGGCAGGAGCAGGGACTGAGCAACAAGGGAAGTTGATCTTTAGTGTAAGCTGTGAGCTGGGAAGTTGCCCATTCAAATTTCCCCTGAGCCAGAAACTTGGTGTGTAATCTTAGGCAAACCATAGTTTTCTCACTTCATCCCTGCATCTGCGACATGGAGATAATAGCAGCTCTGTGCTCCATCCTTGGGGTGTAGCTGAAAGCTCCATCTCTTACCTGTTACTTCAGGGGAAGCACTGAGGGTCCTTCTTGTTCCTTAAAGCAGACTCAAGAAGCCTATCTAATTGCAGGTCCAGGCATTTTATCATAGAATAGAATCATAGAGTTGGAAGAGACCACAAGGGCCATCGAGTCCAACCCCCTGCCAAGCAGGAAACACCATCAGAGTACTCCTGACATATGGTTGTCAAGCCTCTGCTTAAAGACCTCCAAAGAAGGAGACTCCACCACACTCCTTGGCAGCAAATTCCACTGTCGAACAGCTCTTACTGTCAGGAAGTTCTTCCTAATGTTTAGGTGGAATCTTCTTTCTTGTAGTTTGCATCCATTGCTCCGTGTCCGCTTCTCTGGAGCAGCAGAAAACAACCTTTCTCCCTCCTCTATGTGACATCCTTTTATATATTTGAACATGGCTATCATATCCCCCCTTAACCTCCTCTTCTCCAGGCTAAACATGCCCAGCTCCCTTAGCCGTTCCTCATAAGGCATCGTTTCCAGGCCTTTGACCATTTTGGTTGCCCTCCTCTGTACACGTTCTAGTTTGTCAGTGTCCTTCTTGAACTGTGGTGCCCAGAACTGGACACAGTACTCCAGGTGAGGTCTGACCAGAGCAGAATACAGTGGCACTATAACTTCCCTTGATCTAGATGCTATACTCCTATTGATGCAGCCCAGAATTGCATTGGCTTTTTTAGCTGCCGCGTCACACTGTTGGCTCATGTTAAGTTTGTGGTCAACCAAGACTCCTAGATCCTTTTCACATGTACTGCTCTCAAGCCAGGTGTCACCCATCTTGTATTTGTGCCTCTCATTTTTTTTGCCCAAGTGCAATACTTTACATTTCTCCCTGTTAAAATTCATCTTGTTTGTTTTGGCCCAGTTCTCTAATCTGTCAAGGTCGTTTTGAAGTGTGATCCTGTCCTCTGGGGTGTTAGCCACCCCTCCCAGTTTGGTGTCATCTGCAAATTTGATCAGGATGCCCTTGAGTCCATCATCCAAGTCGTTGATAAAGATGTTGAATAAGACCAGGCCCAAGACAGAACCCTGTGGCACCCCACTAGTCACTCTTCTAACCCTTTGTTCTGCTAAGGGCAAGGTTCATTCCAGTTCTGGAGCCAATAAGCACGCCAGTGGATGAAGAATAAAGGTAAAGGTAAAGAGACCCCTGACCGTTAGGTCCAGTCGTGGCCGACTCTGGGGTTGTGGCGCTCATCTCCCTTTATTGGCGTACAGCTTCTGGGTCATGTGGCCAGCATGACTAAGCCGCTTCTGGCGAACCAGAGCAGCACACAGAAACGCCATTTACCTTCCCGCCAGAGCGGTCCCTATTTATCTACTTGCACTTTTGGGGGTGCTTTTGAACTGCTAGGTTGGCAGGAGCAGGGAACGAGCAACGTGAGCTCACCCCATCGCGGGGATTCGAACCACCGACCTTCTGATCAGCAAGTCCTGGGCTCTGTGGTTTAACTCACAGCGAATGAAAGGTAAACAGGGGCAAAAGGGGAAGAAAAGAAATGGAATGGCCAGGACAGACTCAACTATGCACAGCTAAAAGGAACCAGGACAGGTACAGCCTAGTAAGAAGCCCAAGAATAACGAATTGGGAAATTAAATTTTGAGAAATGATGGGCAGAGGAATTCCGAAAGCCCTATGCTGGACTGGCGGGGAGAGATTGGGCCAAGATGTCTCTCCGCCCAGCTCTGATGGCTGATATGGCCTTCCACTGATGCAGAACTTCTTCCCATTCAACAGACAGGCAGGTGAGCCATTAACTGGATTTCCAGCAGCTAGCTAAACACCCTCCCAAATGGGGTGTTTTGGAGGTGGGAAGGTAAGCACATCATGACATGAACGCTTTAAATATCCCAAAACACGGTACTGGAGAACTGACTGATTTTGTCCAAACTTTCAGGGGCTAATGTAATAGTTTTATCATCCAGTTTACAGCTTTCCAAGTTGTATGGGCAATCTATCTGGAAGATAAATTGTAATTCCCTTTAAGGAGTCTCAAAGCGGCTAACATTCTCCTTTCCCTTCCTCCCCCACAACAAACACTCTGTGAGGTGAGTGGGGCTGAGAGACTTCAGAGAAGTGTGGCTAGCCCAAGGTCGCCCAGCAGCTGCATGTGGAGGAGCGGAGACGCGAACCCGGTTCCCCAGATTACAAGACTACCACTCTTATCCACTACACCACACTGGCTCACTGGATGAGGACCTTCTTTGATGGTGGACATTGTTTGGAGAAAGTGAGGCATTGGGAGGGGGTGGCTAATGACTGATCTGCACGTAGCCAGGCCACACAAGCTAGTTATCTAGCTATCTATAAATTGGATGGTTTTGGGCAGAGTTCTGGGTAAGCTTGTGCATGGACTGATCTGACCGCAGGGCCGTGCAACCTGAGGCTACCTGGGGGAGTCATTTCACCGCTTCTTGAGGGCTTCCTGTCGGACTTGCATTCGACCGAGTGACTCTTCCGGTCGAGTCCTCCAACGTGATTAACGACCTGAGCCTTTGATGAGGCTCCAGGCACATTCCCCCATTACACAGAGCATCCAGCATGCAGGGAAGGAGCCAAGAAAATCTGAGCTACATTGCAAAGAGATTTGTTCCTACCTACGCAGACAGAAAAGAAATAAACATGCTCTCTCTGTGAAAGCAGAGAGCAACTGGAAAACAAAGGAACAGGAAACCAGTAAACATCACATCCGTCTCCCGTCTTCCGTGAGACTTCCAACAGCCTGAAATGTCTCTGGAATGTAAACAGAGTCTTGTGACTCAAAGCACTGCACAGTGGCACAAACAGAAGCTAACACTTCCAAGTGGCAGATTGAAGTACATGCTTGGTACAGTGCTACCTCGGGTTACAGACGCTTCAGGTTACAGACGCTTCAGGTTACAGACGCTGCTAACCCAGAAATAGTAGCTCAGGTTAAGAACTTTGCTTCAGGATGAGAACAGAAATTGTGCAGTGGCGTTGGGAGGCCCCATTAGCTAAAGTGGTACCTCAGGTTAAGAACAGTTTTAGGTTAAGAACGGACCTCCAGAAGAAATTAATTTCTTAACCCGAGGTACCACTGTATGTATATATTGCTTGCTATTTAGAATAAAATCTTAAATCTTCTCACTCACTTGTGCATTGTATTGCTTCTGAATCTCATTTTTAAAGAACCACCTCGCATCTGGCAAGATGCACCATAAGTTGTTTAAGTTGTAGTTTGGTGTAAGAAGCTTGATGTCTCACAAACATTCTGACTAGGTTGTCCCGGCTGAGCAAGCACGCTGGCCGGTACAGATAAAGCAGAATTCAACAGATGGACTTTTGTACTTTTGACTTATCACTTAGCATGGAAGCGAAAACGCTGTAGAAATACTGTACATCCTAGGCTAGACCTCTATGAATAAAGATTCCAGTTATTGGCAAAACACAGCACAATATATTTAGACGAGCCTCAAGTTTGCTTGCCTTAAAAAAAAAAAAAAAACTTGGCAGCAAATACTTTTTTTCTTTTTCTTTTACTTCATCAGAAATTAAGGGGTCTTGGAATGCCTCGTGACATTTGAACAAAATGAGCAAAGTACAGAAACGTAAGCAAAGTAGTCCAAAAGGGATCAGAAGATACGAGGCAATCATTCCCATCCCAGAATGACTTTATGGACTGTACCATCATTTCACCTTGAAGATCTGTGTTTTATAGGTAATAAACAAGGAGAGACAAGCCCCTCAAATGATGAGTTATTCATACAATATAAAATGCCCAAGCCACTGATCAGTTTCTGAGAAACTCAAGGGTCCCTATAACAAAATTTGACATACACTGCGCTAGGCTGTGAAAAGGGGAGTTTGGATCCTCTCCATCAAGAATATTGTAGGCTACCTAGTGACTGCCTAAAAACATTTGCCTTGGCAGTGTTTCTTCCCTTCCCTTCACAGTGTTTAAAATGCTACCAACCTGATGTAGAAGTAAAATACAAGCTAGACCACATCTTTGGCCCGTCACATTTTTTCGTTTTAGTTGTTACTGTTTTTTGCCTCTGGCTTGACAGGAATAGTATGATCTTCTTGATTAATTTTTTTACCTGCTAGTTTTAGGGCACGCTTTAAAGTACTGGAGTTTACAGTTTATGAGCCTAGCTTTGCTCTTGCAAATCATCCAGACACTTTCGCTATTATGAAAGGCAACCTTTACCTTTTGGAGTTATACTGCAGAAAGCCAAAGTCATAGAAGAAAATATGTGATGAAACATTTTTTTTCCTGGTAATACTTTTGAAACTGAAAGATGGGACTTCTTCTGAAGAAGCACAAGCTGCCTCCACCTGCCTGGTCTTCTATAGTTAGAGTTGTTCAGTGGAATCCCTGATCTGGACCTTGTGCAGAAATTAATGAGCTTTCCACCCTAATAATGAGTTTTTAAACTTTACAGTGGTACCTCGGTTCTCAAACGCCTTGGTACTCAAACAATGTGGAACCCAAACACTGCAAACCCAGAAGTAAGTGCTCTGGTTTGCAACCATTTTTCGGAAGCCAGACATGCTCCGTTTTGAGTGTTACGCTTCTGATTTGAGAGCCACACTTCCATTTTGAGTGATACGCTGAGGTCTGTCTGTTTTTGCTATTTATTTTGCATTTTTGTTTTTGCGGCTTTTTTGTTTTGTTTTTTTTGGGCTGTGTGGAACCCAGTTCAGCTACCGAGTGATTGATTGATTGTGTGACTGCAATACATTGTTTATCGCTTTCATTTTATTGATCAGTGGTCTCGTTTGATAGTAAAATTCATGTTAAATTGCTGTTTTAGGGGTTGTTTTTAAAACGGATTAATCATTTTGCATTACTTTCTGTGGGAACACTTTGGTTTTGGAATGGAATTCCGGAACAGATTATATTTGAGAACCAAGGTGCTACTGTACTGCAATACAATCTTAAAACTAGTCACATATAAATGTTACTGAGTCTAAATACAAAGTAACACACTGGATTCAACTAGCAGGCTATACAGTTCAGTCCTTTCAGTCCTTTGACACTGTCTAGGAACTTCTCTCATTGATCCCAGAGGTGGAACCTGTTAGGATATTTCCGTTCCACCTTAAAAGGGAGCAGGCTTTGTGAGTCACAGAGTCTGCGTATTTCCTGTTCACAGGAAGTTCACTTTTGTATATGCTTTCATTTACTCTCTGTGCCTGAGACATCGAAGCAGGCAGTCATGTTTTTTCTATGTCCTGACCAACGCTGAATAAACTTGTAAATATGCTCTCCTGAGTGCATCTTCCATTGTGCGAACTCTGCTGATAGAGCGTGCACGAGCTCTGGAATGTGGAAAGCTATTTTCGAGGCTTTGTGTCGCTAATTGACTGATACTGTGTTTCTACTAGAGATCGATGGATTGTCCAGAGACAGCGTGGGGCATGGAGATGGCCTTTGTCTCCCTGGCAGTATCCCAAATGCATTGCATTGCTAAATGCAAACTTCTCTGCTTTTCAAACGCAAACCTTTACACAAGTTTCAACTTCAATGCAAACAAACATTTTATGCACATTAAACTTTTGACTTTAACACCAAATACCTGGTACACATAGGCAGAGCAACATTATGCAACAAGATGTAGCTGTGAAAAGGCATTATGGGGAGGGAATCTTTTAATCCACCTTTAATCGGTTGAAGGAATCAATTCTCTAGCTGGATAACAGATCTGCAAAGACTGGATTGATATATGTAAATATGGGTTCACTCAAAGTATTCTTTTTAAAAAGTGAAGTTATGCTTCTCAACATTTCCAGTTTCGGCAGTAAATTGCTCATAAGATATTTATTGGCAACTCTGCATAAACAAGAAGTAACAAAAAAACAAGAACAGCGAGCTTCAATGATACCGGCTCTGGCACAAATCTGTTTGCAGTGGCTAATAATGAAGCTTCCTCTTCTTGAATATCAACACTGGATCGTTAAATAGCTGCTGGTTTTTTAATACTTGGCAGAAACTGAACAGGCAACCAGGAAAAAATGCCTTAGAACTGGCAATATTATCAATCAAAATTAGGGGGAAAGCAATCTGCCATGACTAATTAAGAAATGAGAACATCATTTCACAGAATATTTCACAAAAATAAAGCATGACCCAAAGAGATTCAGGGCAGTGGTTTTCAAACTGTGTTCCAAGAAAGTCTGATGCTCTTTGGGGGCTCTGCAATGCTCATAACTATAGGCAGAGCCACCAAGGAGATAGAAATGGGTGTCACAGCCAACAGAAGCCGTAGACTGTCAACTTTCATTTTTTAAAAAGTCTGTAGCTATGAAGGGCCCAGTGACATCAATTGACATGGTGAAGTTAGGTCCATTAATTTCAATGGGTTTCCTCTGGTAAAAAGTGCAGTAGTTGACTAGCTGATCGCCGAAGAATTGATGCTTTTGAATTATGGTGCTGGAGGAGACTCTTGAGAGTCCCATGGACTGCAAGAAGATCAAACGCATCCATTCTTAAGGAAATTAGCCCTGAGAGCTCACTGGAAGGACAGATCCTGAAGCTGAGGCTCCAATACTTTTTCCACCTCATGAGAAGAGACCCTGATGTTGGGAAAGATGGAGGGCACAAGGAGAAGGGGATGACAGAGGACGAGATGGTTGGACAGTGTTCTCGAAGCTACAAACATGAGTCTGACCAAACTGCGGGAGGCAGTGGAAGACAGGCGTGCCTGGCGTGCTCTGGTCCAGGGGGTCACGAACAGTCGGACACGACTAAACGACTAAACAACAACAACAGTTGACTAGCAGCCCAAGTTTAAAAAGTGGTCATTCTGCTTAAGAGTTTATGTGGAAAGAGCAGTGAATGATTTCCGAGCTGATCTAGTATACCCCTCTTCTTAGGACGGATGATATTGCTCAAAACACACGAAGGATCTTTATTGCGTAAGAAAAGGTCTGTTGGCAGTCATGGTCTGTCTAGAATGCTGATTCTTTCAAGTGTCCAAATGATTCCTTGTCAAGTCACTCTGCATCGAGGCAGCTACAGTCTAATTGCTATAGCTTTCAGAAGTCTAAGGTACAATGGATTGTGTTTCAGAAGACGGGCAATGCAATCTCACAGACAGACTGAAACAAAATCCCTTGACCCAGCAACCTTCTACAGCTTCTCTTTCCTGCATCCAATTTTATTTATTTTTTAATAGAGAGGTTTCCGCTCTACTGTATGGACAAGTTTATATCCTGATTTTATAGGTGAATTCTGCTCTGATCTCCACCAGCATAAACCTGCAATAACGATATCGATATGATTTATACAGCTACAATTGCATTTCAGGGATTCTTCAAGTTCATTTGGAGTTAGAAAAGGAAGCATTATGATGGCACAAACTACAGCAAGCCTCAAACTTGCCTTGGCATATGATATTCCTTCAGATGTTGGGTGCCTGACCATACTCACCTTGCATGATTGGCTTGCGCAATACCTTTTTAGATGCCCATATAGACCTCATATAAGGCTTAAGGCATCCAAGAGTTTCGAATGCATCCAAGAGTTTTCGCTTTTTTATATATACATTTTTATTGATTTTTTAACATATCATTTCCAACAATCATTTAACATAAATTCTTATCTTATACAATATTTTAGACTTCCGTCAACAACCTCTGAAGATTTTCCGTTCTTTATCACTTATTCTGCATTTCTTAATTTCTCTATTACTTGTAATTATCATTAATCTTTTCATAGTCTTCATAGTTCTTTTCATAGTCTTCCTTGCAATATTTCACATAATCCTCCTTACAGAACTTCTTGCAGTCCTACTAGCGTAATCTGTTCATTACAATTGCTTTTTAAATAATTCAAATATTTACTCCAATCTTCTAAGAATCTCTGGTCCCACAGGTTTCGAATCCTTCCTGTTAATTTGTCTAATTCTGCATAGTCCATGAGTTTTCGCATTTTTGGTAAGATGCCGTTCCGCTGTGCAGAGCGTTAGACAACTTCCATCATTTCTACTTTGAAAGTAATTCAGACCCACCGGGTTGTTTTTGTTGGCCAGTGTTGGCCAGCCAGAGTCCAGCTGGTTTTCCTAGGTTCCAGTGCACACTGGAAATGGTTTTTGTAGTGAGATTGTGCTCTTCCAGACACCCCTACAACTCTTTCCACGAGAACAGGAAGGACAGCAGTGTGGCAGTGTGAGAAAGCTGCTTCAGGAAGCAGATGGCAGAGACCATGGCAACAGCCCCCTGCTTGTTCCTCCACATCTTTTTAAAAAATATTTTTATTAAGGAATTTCAACATAGCAAATTATCAAATCACATACATTATTTCCCCCTTTTTTTCCACCCTCCCTTACATCCCTCCCCTGCACCAGGGACTTCCCTCAGCTTCTCTCTCTGATTTCGCTGCACATATTGTTCTCCGCATGTTCTAAAATTATACATATCCTTGCATTGTCTATCTATCATGTTATCAACCAATAAATTTGTGCATGTTTATTCAAAACCTGCCAAGGAGTCCAGTTCATTTCGATGTCTTTTTAGATAATTTGTAGAAAGTTCCCATTCTTCCTTAAAGTCACAGTTGTCCTTGTCCCGCAATTTGTATGTCAATTTAGCCAGTTCTGCATAGCTCATCAATTTTTCTTGCCCCTCTTCTTTCGTTGGGATTTCCTCATTCTTTCATCCTTGTGCTATCAAGACTCTTGCCGCTGTTGTAGCATACATAAATAGATTCTTTGTTTTTCTTGGCAGGTCTTGTCCTACAATTCCTAACAAAAATGCCTCTGTGGTTTTTTTACAAATGCACAATTTTTTTCAATTCATTGTACATCATTTCCTAATTTTCTTTAACTTCTCTACATTCCCACCACATATGGTAAAACGTGTTCCTCCACATCTGATACCGCAGCAGCAGCTATTTTTGCATCTTGTTGGCCTGGGCTGTGTGGCTGTCTTGCCTGGTTGGCTCCTCTCAACACATCACATTGCACAAGGCCCCTGATGGAAGGAGCAGTCAGAGAGGCAGCCAGCTTAGGCCATAAGCTTCAGCACGCATTTTCTGAGCACATGTGCTGCTCTGTTCATTTGACAATCTCTGGTGCTGCTGCAAGGTACCGAAGAAAAGGACCGTGTCTCCTGACCTGTGCCCCCCTCAGCTAGCCTGCTGCCCTCATGTGTCATGAAGGACTCCATCCCATCTCCAGTCTTGAACCAAGACTTATAATGCCAGCCTTGTCAGCATCTGTTTGTACAATAGGATCAGGGTGCTTGGTGCCATCTTGTCCTTTGGCTCAAGCAGCTAAATGTGTTGGGCTGGCCATGCTGTCATGTGACAAAGACACATGAGAGCAGAAGCAGCAAAGCAAGCTGGGAAGTGCTGGGACTGCACAATCATTTGGACCTAGTAAAGTTTTTCAGGCCTAACTGCTAACTGTTGAGTCACTCTGACACGTGACTTAGCAGCCAGTTTCACTTTGTGTTCTCTGTAAGATGTCAGTTAGAGTCAGTCTGTTTCAGTTGTGAACAGAGTCAGTATGTAATCTCAATCGAACTGTTTGGAACCATGTTGTTTATGAAGAAGTTTATTTTAACTAAGTAAAGCTTTTATTCTTTAAAAACTCTGCATTATTAATTTACGCTGCACATCACATGCTGACTGAAATGGCACACGCACACACAATTAGGGCCAACGTATGTACAGTGGTACCTCGGGTTAAGAACTTAATTCGTTCCGGAGGTCTGTTCTTAACCTGAAACTGTTCTTAACCTGAAGCACCACTTTAGCTAATGGGGCCTCCTGCTGCTGCCGCGCCGCTGGTGCACGGTTTCTGTTCTCATCCTGAAGCAAAGTTATTAACCCAAGGTAATATTTCTGAGATAGCAGAGTCTGTAACCTGAAGCGTGTGTAACCTGAAGCGTGTGTAACCTGAGGTACCACTGTACAGAAACCTAAAATTCCCATGCATGCGCAGGGCATCCAAGGTTTTGCAACATCGGTGTGAATCTGGAGGCTGCAACCTGTACAATATAGCAACCACCACCACATTTTAAAAACAACAACAGCAACAATAACCCAGTGGATTATATTGCTTTGACTTGACAATCAACTGGATAGTTAATGGACTCTGTCATTGTCAGGACCTTAAATGAAAGCAAAAGCAAGCCAGATCTCAGGATGAAAAGACTTCTAGTTCCTGGTTCATTGCTGCGGTACCAAGATGTTTTATACCCCGTAGCCTGCTGTGTAATTCATTGTGCGATTCCTAGCATAATTTAATGAAAGCTATAATTATTGCCTTGCTGTGTTGAGGACCGACAGTTTAGCAGGATAAATATATTGTGTACGTATACGGAGTTAACAAATCTTATGCTTTATGATCAGCTGAGGCATGTTATGTAACTTACTCCAAGGTTTGGTGGCATTCCAAGATGAACTTTTGCCATTTATTTGGAAACAGTCTCGGAATAAATTGCCACCACGCCTATAAAATGTACATAGGGGTTCTCTCAGGAAATAAACCATCCAAATTAAACTTCAGAAGGAACACTAGCTAGTCATTTTACGTACAGCTGTATTTCATGTTTGTTTGTTTTTAATAAATAAATAAAGTTGAAGAAAGCGGTGGCAGGTTGTAGAAGTGGTCATGCTGAGAGCCAGGACAAGCAGAGAAAAACAGAGAGATTGTCTTTAAGGGTAAGCTAGAGAGCCCACTTTTATGTGTGTCTGAATGAATGAACTTTATTACGGTCACAGACCAGGATAAAAAAACAACAACATATAAATAAAATAGCAGTTAGGATTTTTTTTTTAAGGACAAAGGAAGAAGTATAGGATAAAACATCTGAATAAAATACAAGATAGTTGATGACTATCACAACAATAGCTTTCTACTTCCATCATCAACATTTTGGAATACTGTATTTCTTCCTCCTGGTGAACATGAAATCTTGCTATAATCTCACACCCTACCATCACAACCCCATGATTATGAAACAGTGAGTGAAATCAGGTTCTTCAGGTCAGCTTTCTTTCCAAAGCTGCAAAGCAGGAGGAGTGAATGGAAGGTAACTGCATTTCAAGCCAATCTCTGTTATTTGGGATAGTGAGGATGTAAAAAGGTAAAGGACCCCTAGACGGTTAAGTCCAGTCAAAGGCGACTATGGGGTTGCTGCGCTCATCTCGCTTTCAGGCTGAGGGAGTTGGCGTTTGTCCACAGACAGCTTTCCGGGTCATGTGGCCAGCAGGACTAAACCGCTTCTGGCGCAACGGGACACCGTGATGGAAACCAGAGCACACAGAAATGCCGTTTACCTTCCCGCCGCAGTAGTACCTATTTATCTACTTGCACTGGTGTGCTTTCAAACTGCTAGGTTGGCAGGAGCTGGGACAGAGCAACGGGAGCTCACCCCGTCACGGGGATTCAAACCGCAGGCCTTCCTAATCGGCAAGACCAAGAGGCTCAGTGTTTTAGACCACAGCGCCAACTGCAACCAATGAAGCAAATGTTACCAGTAACAGCTACCAGTAACTGCATGTGCAAAACAACAGTGGTAGGCAAGCAGATGGGGTCACCTGACAATCTGAGGGCAACTGAAATGGAGTACAGTCATACCTCTTGTTACGTTCGGTTCAGGTTACGTCTTTTCAAGTTGCGTCCCGCAGCGACCCGGAAGTCCCGGAAAGGGTTATGTCTGGGTTTCACTGCTCGCACATGTGCAGACGCTCAAAAATGATATCACGCGCATGTGCAGAAGCTGTGAATTGCGACCCGCGCATGTGCAAATGCGCAGATGCAGGTTGCGCTCTGCTCATGCTGCAAACGGGGCTCTGGAACAGATCCCATTCGCAACCAGAGGTACCACTGTACACACCACACATTTAAAGCAAATTTCCCTACTACCCCAAGAATCCTGAAAACAGTAGTTTAGCCATCAAACACCCCCACCCAATCCATGGACTCTTTCTCTCGCCTGCCCTGACTGAACTGCTTGGTTTTTTTCCTACCCCCCAATCCATGGACTCTTTTCATGTGTGTGTGTGTAAAATTTTTATTAAATTTTGTGTTTTACAATTTAGAATATTCATTTATACAACCTTAAAATATCAATGACTTTCCTTCTTCTCTTTCCATGATTCACTTTACATAGCATAAATTCCTACATATTTTATATAAACTAAACCATTCAGTATTCCATTATTACTTCCATCAAAAATTATTTATACTGTTGAATTTATCTGAATGTTGTCAATGTTTTCAAGTGTACACAATTTCCCCCCATATATTCAATAAACATTTTCCAATCTTCTTTAAACTAATGTTCTTATTGTCCTCTTATTCTATACGTCAGAACCGCAAGCTGCGCATATTCTGTCAGCTTAAGTTGCCATTCTTCTTTGGTTGGGACCTTGCTCGTTCTCCAGTTTTGGTCTGACAAAACACGGGCCACCGTAGTGGCATACATAAATAACCCTTTTTGACCCCTGGATATTTCCATCCGAATTATCCCCAACGAAAAGGACTCTGGGTTGTTGTTGTTTTTGGGAAACATTTTTTTCATTTCATTATACATTATTTCCCAATACTCTTTTACCCTTTTACAGGTCCACCACATATGAAAGAACATACCCTCGACCTCATTGCATCTCCGTGGCCTTACCTTGGCGGCTCTCTGCAACTAGTCCTGGGGCTTCTAGCAGCCTACTCTTCCTTCTCATGGCCTGTTCTTCAGGTTACTCAGCCTTGCTACAGCTGCTGAAAGTGGTATATCTGTATCCAGAAGTGTGCGGTAGAGCCTATAGCAGAAGCCACCCTGGCTGTCCTAGAAAATGCAGAGGCGAGGTGGTGAAAGCAGGACATCACAGACATCAAACAGAAGCTAGGTGTGCTGGTCCTGGGGGGAGGGGTTACCGTGCAGTGTGGTCCGTGTCCGATCCGAGGCTGAAGCGGGGTCCAAGGCAGGGAGTCGGGCGTGGTCAGGAACTCTGGCAGAAAGCAGGACAGGGTGCCGGCAGGAACAGGTGACCAACAATGTTGCTCCCGCAACCTGGGACTGGGCGGGCTGGCCTTTATCTCCTCTGAGGCATAGGGCGGCCCTGGTCCACAGGTCCACAGGTGACTCGCCTCTCCTGGCCTGGAGGTGCGCACTCCTTCTGCGGGAACTTAGTTTCCTCCGCCTCTCTGCCCCGAGCCTCTGCAGCTCAGAAGAGGCTGGAGGGTTACTGGACCCAGAGGCAACCTCACCTTCCCCTGACAGAGCTGGGAGAGGAGCACCTGCAGGTGATGGGTCCTTGATCACCTCTGGAGCCCCAGCGGATTCAGCTGGTGTCTGCTCCTGAGGATCCGGCACAGGTGCGGGCCCTTCAGGTTCAAGCCCCTGCCCTGGCTTAGCAGGCCCTGGAGGCGGGGACTCCTGTGCAGGCTGGGATTCCTCAGGTTCAGCCTCTGAATCAGATTCCCAGGCCATCACACTGGGGCAGTTTTTGTGAATACTTGATGTCCTGCTTAATTCGGGACAGTTGAGTTGTGTGGGTTCGTAAAACCTAGTCATGGTATGGATTCGTATTTTAATGATTCAGCATTTTGTGCTACAAGGAATGCCCATAGTGCTCGACACTTTCAAATTCTACTTTCCCGTTATTGGGAGGGAAAATGCATTTTTTAACATTCTTTTAAGAAATGTCTGTGTGTCTGAGCTCGACAGTGTGCGGAGGATGTTGCAGATTGCTCTTATAGCCCTCTCTATTACATAAATCCCCAAGAGAAAGACTTATTTTCCATTATCCTGTCCAGAATTATGCCTAGGAATTAATTTGGGGAAAAATATGTCAAGTGTTAGCTAGCAAAGACAAACAAATATTACATAAGGCAATGTTACATGCACTTGCTGCTCTGACAAATTAGATTTTTAAAAAGTTAAATACAGTCTCTTTCTGCAAAAACCACATGGTTTGGATTTCAGTACCAGCAGATTTTTCTAAGCTATACTTATTTATTTCTGAAAAATTGCTATTTATAAAGCAAGTTTAAATCATGTAAGGAAACATGGCAGCCATGATTGCAGACCATTTGCCCCATGTGAATTTAGATTTGAGCTCTTGTTTTTCCTTTTTGACTGTATCAGGTTTGGATTCTTTCTATTATTTTATCTCTCTTTACTGGGATTGTGTTTTATGTTGCAACGACTCATGATTTTAAGCAAGTGACTTTTTTAATGGAGCAGAGTGGACAATCGTTAAATAATACACTGGTATTCTCTAGTTCATTGTTTAATTACAGCTTGATGGACTTACAATACTGGCTATATTTTGAAACAAGATCAGCCGCAATACTATAGCATTAATCCACAGGAAAAGCCTTCAGTATGTTCCATCTAATTATTCATCTCCTGACATTTACATTTTCAAATGTCTTCCTAAGAACGCTCCGTGCTTTGGCCTGCAGATGAAATTATTGCGCACTTCTTACTTCAAACACACATGCTGCTCTTCAAGTTGATGGCTTCCGATAAAGATCATACAAAAGTCAAAAGTGTGGGTGGTCTTATAGATTCTGTCTGACTCAAGTCCCATTCTGTCCAGAGTGGTGCTTCTGTTTTGGTATCCTAGGGGCTCCTAAAAATGCCACCATATGGGAGTCATTGTCCAGAATGCTTGAGCGTTTTCAAGAGAGGATGTGAGGAAGGTGGAAGCCCATGTCAAGAAATAAAGGAACTAAGGACTCAGAGACTTTATGCTGTAAGAAACAGAACAGGTAAAACTGCTGTCCATGGAGGCGCAGGTCAATTCTGTATCCAGGGTCTACCAGCTCCATCTGGTACATAGGCTGAGACCCTACCTCCCCACCAACTGTCTCACCAGAGTGGTGCATGCTGTGGTTAACTCCCGATTGGACTACTGCAATGCGCTCTATGTGGGGCTACCTTTGAAGGTGACCCAGAAACTACAACTAATCCAGAATGCGGCAGCCAGACTGGTGACTGGGAGCAGCCGCTGAGACCAATGCTAATACATTATTCTGATGTATTAACTAGTACACAGAGAAATATACATATATATGAAATAGAAATATGCAGTCAAGATCCTTAATCTTTCTGAAGGAATCCACCTAAATACATCAATTAACCTAACAGTTACCAACTCAAACAGAGGAGCCAACTCCCAGAGGCCGAGGGGGTCTTCAGACTCCCCAATAATATTTTTTTTGTGGGGGGGAGTCCCCTAAGTTGTTGAACTTTGCCATTCAAATGGTGTGTGTACACAGCATCATGTGATCAATCATCACATTTTTCAATCTATAAGACACACCAGACCATAAGACGCACCTAGTTTTTGGAGGAGGAAAACAAGAAAAAAAATATTCTGGCTTCTGGGATAGCTGCGCAGCCTGCCATCGCTCCATAAGACGCACATACATTTCCCCTTACTTTTTAGGAGGGAAAAAGTGAGTCTTATAGAGCAAAAAATACAGTATGTGGGGCAGGGCTTACCTAGCCCCCTCAATATTTTATTCAAGTTGGCACACCTGAACTCAAACATACTTTCCCAGTTGTTAGCATTGTTATATTTGAAATATTCTACTATTTAGAATGAGAATAACTTGAGAGTGTTCAAAGCAAATCCTTTTAGTATTTTTTTTATCCCAATAATGTAGATTTGAGTGTGTGTGAGAGATAATAGCGTTCTTAAAGTCACCTACTGTCAGGGGCTGGGCAGAGAAGGAGGAATGGTGGTGACCTCCTCCCCACCCTGACCCTTCCAGGGAGAAGGGAGAAGAAGACAATATAGATTTACAACAGGGGGTTGCGGGAGGTCACAGCTCAGAGGCAGATGAGGGGGGAAATTGGGGAATAATGGGAGAGGAAGATTAGAAAGCATTCCAGACCCCCCATCTCCCAGAACCGGGCGAGCCATAAAAGTAGGAGAGCAAAGAGCTCAAAGACTTTTTTTTTGTGGAACAGGAATTCAATAATATGAAGCACCCATCATTCCTAGGCTGGACCACAAATCTATCTTCCTAGCCCCCTCACTTGTAAAGCTTAGATCCTCACCATCCTCATCCAAATCTTATTCCTGGTTCCTTATCTTCTCCTTCTTTATTTTTTTCAAATGCAGAGAAAAAGCTGCTATAGAGTGGATAAAGGAAATGTGGTTGTATGAATCAGTCCCAAAGTCACACATATAGTTGATTATTTGATGGGTACAGGGCTGTGAATGTATATCTATTGGCCTCAACTTGATAGGACACAAGCTGGCAAACCAATCTAAAACTTTCCCCTAATAGTAAAAGTTAATATATCCCCCAAATATTCATCACCTTTTATGGAGTTCCATCTTGACAGGGCTGAGATGCTGTCTGACTGTTAACTGTTTCTGGCTTTACCAAGACTTAAAGCATATCCCCTTTGTGACATCACACATGACATCAGAATGGCATGTTTGCATTCAACCTCCTAGACTATCTCCAGGCCAACAGCAATGGTCAGTAAACTTCTCTAGCCAAGTAACCATCAGTTTGCTAAGTACATATAAAATTGGCTTATCAATCATTAAATGGAAGGAGAGACCCTGGTTTTAGATATGGAAACAGTGTGTGTGTGTGTGTGTGTGTGTGTGTGTGTGTTTGTGTGGGGGGGGCATGCATGCTCCATAATTGTGAATGGATTTGAGAAATGTCACAGAGCTGGCAACACTGATCATTCCTTATCTGAGGCAAAAGTCAACGTTGGATGATAACGTATCAACACAATTTGAAATTGTTCTTTCCCCCAAGGCATTTTAAGGTTGGATTTTTTTGTCCACAGGGAAGGTGAAAACTAGGAGAATCAAAATGAATATAAAGTTCACTTTCGTTATAAACCTCATGGCCAGCAGGCATAAGAAACAATCATTTGGAGAAAGGACATGTTATAAAAAGCAAACTGCAGATAAATGAGAGTCAAACTACCATGGATATGGTGTTTTTTTCGTCGTAATTTCTCTATAGCTTGGTGGCCAATAAGGAAGTAGGAGGCTTGCCTGAAATAATAACTAAATGCACAAAAAGAAATCTAAAGCAAAGCATAACAATACAAGTTTTAATTCTTCCATGGTGCACAGATTAAAACCTCATTTAAATGTCACTTTGCTGCTGTTCCTTCTCCTACTAACTACACTATGCTTTTCCATTCCATTAACCTTTCAAAAATATTTTCTCTTCTCTATTTAGGGGTAGGAAAGAGCACATAGAAAGATTTCAGTGCTGCTCAGCTTGCAGACGCATTGTCCTGTCACAGCCACATTGCATCATAGGTCTGTAGCACTTTGCAGATTATGAAAAATGTGGCAAATCTGTGATCAGGGATCCCTTGTGCAGAAAAATCAGAGGTCTAAATACTGTTCAAAGAAGGATATGGTAGCAAAAAGAGAAGCAGCTGGAATCCTACGGACCAGATGGGTTTTTGATGAATATTTTTTTTTTTTTTTTGGTCAAGGTAAATTAAAAGGCAGAATTACCAACCACACTAGAAATTAAGGGCACAATGGTTATGGTTCGAAGATTACATGAACAAACACTGCTCTAAAGATAACATGCTGATATGTTTAGACTAAGCTTGTAAGGATGACCTGGTGTTATATTATAATAGTACCATAAAAGAAATAATTACAGTGATAAATGATATGCAATGTAAATAAGACTTTAAATGATTTAAAGATGATGAGAGCTGGTGGAAGGAAGTCACACAGGTGTGGTATTTTATGTTCCTTTTGTCCTTACTTTTTCGGTTTATTTTGTGGTTAAGTGTGTGTATCTTATTGTTTTGTTTGTTTGTAAGTAAACCTAAATAAAACGTTTAATAATAATAATAATAAGGCAGAATTTTGCTTCGGCGTTTCAAACTTTTCTTTCAAAACCTGTTGTTTGCAGGTTGTGATTTGCAAGACAGTTTCCATCACATCATCTATATCTTCAGTAAAAAACAACAACCCCAACTTTGGTGAAGAGAGTATTTTTATTCATTCATTCATTCATTCATTCCCTGTCCATCTGGCTGGGTTTACCCAGCCACTATGGGTGGCTCCCAACAGAATATTAAAAGCACGATAAAACATCAAATATTAAAAACTTCCCTAAACAGGGCTGCCTTCAGATCGTTGTTTATTTCCTTGGCATCTGATGGGAGGGCGTTCTACAGGGCAGGCGCCACCACTGAGAAGGTCTTCTGCCTGGTTCCTCTAACCTCATTTCTTGCAGTGAGGGAACTGCCAGAAGGCCCTCAGAGGTGGACCTCAGTGTCTGGGCTGAACGATGGGGGTGGAAACTCTCCTTCAGAATATGTTGTGGGGACACAGTTTTTTTTTCCTGGTCTGACATAGATTTTGATTGCAGTTATGACAAACTCATGACCTAGTCTTCACATGCAGCAGCATGATGTGGCAGCGTAGACTGTGCCATTTCAGGTTGCAGAGACAGTGGTGCTATGCTTTCATATTCCTGCACGGGGAAAGCCTCCTTGCAGGTAACCCCCCACCCCAGTAGTTCACAGAGAAAGGTTTTAGATGAGTCCACATTTTGCTGCCCAATTTCAAGAAGCTTACTCTAACACAGAGGAGCTTTCAAAACTGAGTCTTCCCACCCATTCTTCTACCATACCATTCCCACCTAATTCGCTCACATGTGCAGGCCACACCTAGGTTTATGAGAGGTGTGTTTGTATTTGAAGGCAGAAATGATGCAAATAGGAATAAGTTGGTACTTACGATGCAATAGGTACACAGAATTATCTGCTGTGTATTTAGCATCAAAACAATAACAGGAGAACGCCTCATGGTGCCATTAGAGTTCTCTGTGTCGCCTCTAAGAGGGTTAATTATGAGAAGAGTGCTTGTAAGTCTAGTACTTATAAATCACTCACCCACTAATTTAGTGACTGGGTTTTTTTGCACACAACTTCTTTGCTTTTGAGATTTCATGAATTTGTGTGCCATTTGCTGTTTGCTGAAGCAAACAGCAGCCTATTTAACCAGAACAGCTGAAGAGTTTGCGTATTCTTGAAATATGCCTGATACAGAGTCCCCTTCTTACAAGGGGTAAGCCATTTCATGCCAACAGACCTTATGTTTTAGGTCAGTTTGAACAAAACTCACCTCTGCCGTTAACTCAGTAGGTGTCAGGATGCTGTCAAGAGCTCCTGGCTGGTTGCCAAGGAAAGTATAAAGGCAAATTTTCTTATAGTCCTTTATTCAGGGGCGGAGCTACCTGCCCCGGCACCTGGCGCGGTATGGGGGCAGGGCTAGCTGGCCCGCAGGACCAGGGCTAGCTGCCCACATGGCAAGCATCCTTAGCTGACCACCGCCCGCGTGGTGAACATGGGGGGGGGCACCGTTTGCTGCCCTCGTGGAGAACTTCCCTACCCATTTGCTGCCTGTGCAGTGAGCGTCGGGGGGCACCATTAACTGCCCGTGGCAGCATCATCCCTAGCGGCCCACCACCCATGCAGCGAGCGCCTAGGAGCGCCGCCCTCACAGTGAGTGGGGGTGGGTGGTGTGGCGATGTCACCCACCCACATGGCCGACACCTGCTGTCCACCGCACCCCCCACACCCACCTTCCTCCACCAGTGCCTTTATTATCTCAGACTTTACAGAGAGAGGCTATAGAACCCAGATAATGGCATTGTCCCGAGTGAATCTCCACCAACCCCATATCTCCCACTTGAAGGTAGGTAGTTTGAATAGCTATTGCTCTCTGCTCCCTGCTGTCAGGATGCTGTCAGTGGCTCCTGGCTGGTTGCCCAGAATAGTATGAAGACAAGGAAAAGTTTCATACAGTCTTTTTTTATTTCAGACTTTACAGAGAGAGGCTATAGAACCCAGCATCTTGGATAATGGTGTTGTCCAGAGTGAATCTCCACCATCTGTCTCTCCCACTTCCTCATTCGTCATTCTCATCATCTCCTCTACGGGTGCTGCTACATGCCCTCTGTCTTTGAGCTCTTTGCTCTCCTACTTTTAAGGCTCACTGGGCTCTGGGAGATGAGATGGAGGGTCTGGAATGCTTTCTAATGACAACGTGTCAGCCACCTGCTTCTCTGCCTCTGCTCCTCCTCTCCCATTATTCCCCAATTTTCCCCCTCATCTGCCTCTGAGTTGCTACCTCCCACAAACCCCTGTTGTAAATCTATACTGTCTTCCTTTTACTCCTCCCTGGAAGGGTCAGGATGGGAGGAGGTCTCTACCATTCCTCCTCTGCCCAGTTCCTGACAATTAGTTTTCTTTAACAGTGAAAGCAGGTTTTCAGATTACATGCAGCTCTTCTTCAGGCTTTGATTATGAGAGCAAAAAATAAACATCCAATAGTCTAGATAGAAACAACTGGGTAGTCAGGCTGATGGTTACTTGGCTGCAGAAGTTTACTGGCCATTGTTGTCGGCCTGGAGATAGTCTAGGAGGTTGAATGCAGACATGCCATTCTGATGTCATGTGTGATGTCACAAAGGGGATATGCTTTAAGTCTTGGGAAAGCCAGAAACCGTTAACAGAAACAGAGGGCCTTCTGGCAGTTCCCTCCCTGTGAGAAAGTTACAGGGAACCAGGCAGAGGGCCTTCTCGGTAGTGGCGACCACCCTGTGGAACACCCTCCCACCAGATGCCAAAGAGATAAACAACTACCAGACTAATAATAATAATAATAATAATAATAATAATAATAGTATTTTATTTATACCCCACCCTTCCTGGTTCAAAGGGCTCATGGCGGCTAACAACAAATTTAAAACACTTAATTATAAAAGCAGCATAAAATGCAGTATAAAAACATGAATAACAATAAAATTAAAAAACCAATTTAGGGGAAATTAGCATTAGATAATCCCCAGGGCTAGCTGGCTGAATTGGTCCTACTTGGGCCAGCGAGGAGGCCAGGGTAGAATTAGCTGTGGGGTCTCAGAGCAGGTGATCTTCATAAAAGGGGAGAGGGAGGGAAGAGAAGTGAAATAAAAGATCAGGCTGAATTCAAATTAAAGGCCAGGCAGAATAGCCCAACGGAAGGCAGTTAAATCCTGCAGGGCCCTAGTCTCATGGGACAGAGCACTCCACCAGGTCGGAGCCATGACTGAAAAAGCCCTGGTCCCGGTAGAGGATAGTCTGACATCCTTAGGGCCCAGGACCTCTAAACTATGGTTATTCATGGACCTTAAGGTCCTCTGCGGGGCATACCAGGAGAGGCGGTCCCGTAGATACAAGGGCCCTAAGCCACAAAGGGCTTTTAGAAGACATCTGAAGGCAGCCCTGTTTAGGGAAGTTTTTAATGTTTAATAGACTATTGTATTTTAATATTCTGTTGGGAGCCGCCCAGAGTGGCTGGGGCAAGTCAGCCAGATGAGCGGGGTATAAATAATAAATTATTATCATTATCATTATCATCATCATTATTATTACTACTACTACTCATAACAAACAACAGTCCCCGGGAGACTCTTTGGAGAAAGCCATGACTGTCTAAAGTGGTATCATAGTGCATTAAATGCATAGTGCAGATGGATTCCTAGTTTCAATGAACAGAATTTGTGTCCTGCAGTTACTGCTCCCAACCGGAGCACTTAGTGGCTGTAGAAGTTTGCCATACCTTATGGTTTCTCTGCTTCTGTTCCTTACATATGTATTTTCACGACTGCCAAAGCGAGAGACCCGGAGACTCAGTGTAAACATCGGCCAATGGAGGGTGGGTTACCTTAGCAACAGAAAGTTCTCAGAATGTCTCGTTCCTTTGGGCTGTAATTGAGTTTATGAGCCTTCGCATCTGCTTGTAAAGTGAATGAGGCACCTGGGAATACGTTTGCAGAGTGAGGAGGAAGAAATTAGAAAATAGCAGACATTACGTTGTTAATTTCCTGCATGCTGTGATGCGAATGAACATTCAAATGTTTGCAGTGATTGGCCACACCAAAAAAAGCCTCGCTGGAATGGGACTCAAAACTGAATCCCACATATCCCATTTGGACTAGAATCCAGTGGTACCTCGGGTTACAGACTCCGCTAACCCAGAAATAGTACCTCGGTGTGGCATTTGCCTTCCTAGTCATAAGGAAAGGGTTAAATAAGTGTGAAGTGATTGGCCAGTGGGAACCCAAGGGGAGGAGTTAGAGTTAGAGTTGGAGTTGTTGAAAAGTCAGTTGGGAGTTGGAGAAGGAAGAAGGGGGATGTCTGTGGGTTGGTCTAGTTTTGATGTGAGGGAGTGAGTGAAACTGTTAGGAGTCAGATAGACAGTTGGGATAATCAGTTAGCAGTTATTAGGAAGGTATAGGCCGGTATAGAAACTAAGGATAAGAAACTGACAAGAAAAATTATCTGAAACCATAAACTTGTTCATGCTTATAAAATAAACTTGATTATTTGTTTTAATGTTAACAACTGTCTGGACTCAGTGTATACCCGAGAAAAACGGGTTGGTGGCAGCAGGGAAGTGATCATAGTGGTGACACAGGGATCAATAGATCGTCAAACGTTTGGGGACCCTGTGTGATCGCCACACTCGGGTTAAGAAATTTGCTTCAGGATGAGAACAGAAATCGTGCTTTGGCGGTGCGGTGGCAGCAGGAGGTCCCATTAGCTAAAGTGGTGCTTCAGGTTAAGAACAGTTTCAGGTCAAAAATGGACCTCCAGAACGAATTAAGTATGTAACCAGAGGTACCACTGTAGTTGCTTTTGTTAAATAGTTAACATGGTGTTGTGTTTTTGCTAATGGGGAGGACATATATAACCAGAGGTTCCAGCTTCTCCAGAGGATCTAGAGGCCGACGCAACATTGTGTGATGTCTTGACGTCACATGTGCAATGTCATGCAACATCCTCTGAACATTGAGGAGGCCCAGCACCTTCAAAGAAAATACTTTGGGTGGCAAAACTGCCTTGGCCCCAAGGAGTTGGCACCTATGTATATAACTGTTGTTATTAGTTTTTATATCTATTGTATGTCCCTGGTATGGGACGCGGGTGGCGCTGTGAGTTAAACCACAGAGCCTAGGACTTGCCGATCAGAAGGTCAGCGGTTCGAATCCCCGTGACGGGGTGAGCTCCCATTGCTAGGTCCCTGCTCCTGCCAACCTAGCAGTTTGAAAGCACGTCAAAGTGCAAGTAGATAAATAGGGACCGCTCCGGCGGGAAGGTAAACGGTGCTTCCGTGCACTGCTCTGGTTCGCCAGAAGCGGCTTAGTCATGCTGGCCACATGACCTGGAAGCTGTACGCCGGCTCCCTTGGCCAATAAAGCGAGATGAGCACCGCAACCCCAGAGTCAGTCACGACTGGACTTAATGGTCAGAAGTCCCTTTATCTTTACCTTTATGTCCCTGGTAAACTCTTGTCCATGCTAGACTTTTCCAAGTCATTTGGGGCTGCCATTATTATTATTATTATTATTATTATTATTATTATTATTATTATTATTATTATTTCCACAGCCACTCTGGGTGGCTTCCAACAGAATATTATTAATAATAATAAAGCGATAAAACAGCAAACATTAAAAACTTTCCTAAACAGGCCTGCCTTCAGATGTCTTCTCAAAGTCAGACAGTTGGTTATTTCCTTGACATCTGCTGGGAGGCCGTATCACAGGGTGGGCGCCACTACCGAGAAGGTCCTCTGCCTGGTTCCCTGTAACCTTGCTTCTCGCAGGGAGGCAACTGCCAGGAGGCCCTCGGCACTGGACCTCAGTGTCTGCGCTGAATGATGGGGGTGTAGACACTCCTTCAGGTGTACAGGACCGAGGCCGTTTAGGGCTTTAAAGGTCAGCAGCAACACTTTGAATTGTGCTCAGAAACATACTGGGAGCCAATGTAGGTCTTTCAGGACCGGTGTTATGTGGTCTCGGCGGCCGCCCCCAGTCACCAGTCTGGCTGCCGCATTCTGGATTAGTTGTAGTTTCCAGGTCACCTTCAAAGGTAGTCCCACATAGAGTGCATTGCAGTAGTCCAAGCAGGAGATAACCAGAGTATACACCACTCTGGTGAGACAGTGTGTTGTTAACATGCACTAGAGTTGCAATTCTTGAAATTTCAGCCCCGTCACTGATCTCTCTAGTTGCTAAATTTCTAAGTGAGGGGTGGTTGCATCTCATTTCTAGAGGACATGTATGTTTCTGAACCCCAGGGGTGAAGGCAGATGAAATTTGAAAAGAGACATCATTGTGGGTTCTTCACCCATGGTGTGAATCTTGCTTTACAATGTATGACAAATGTGCAAATCAGCAAGCAGAAATTCTCTTCCCACAACCATTCTTCAAGATGCTGCTGACATTTTCGAAAAACATGTTTGAATTGCTGTATATATGTTTTCCAGTTTATCCATTCATCTTTTATCTTAAAAATAAAAGCAGCAGACACACACCATAAACATGTTTTTAAGTGTTGAAAAACTGTTCCAGCAAGAACATGGGTTTTTGATATCACACCACCAGCTTGCACAAGTGAATATTCCCCAATAACCTTGTTAGATTGGCTTGCTTCGCAGCAATCATAACATAGAAGGAGGTATGCCCTAGCAACGATTTTGAAAACAGAGAGTGTTACATAGAAGGATGCTAGATAATTCTGACATAAGGGGAAGTGTAAATTGCTGCAGTTCGTGTGTTCTTTTGTGGTCAGGAACAGAAACCAGTCATGCTAGTATGATCGCTGGTTGTTCATATTGTTGTTAATGCTGCTGTTGTTATGTCTGCAAACGTTATATAATTAACTACTTTTTATATTGCACAGATATTCCTTTACACTGAAAGGAATATATGCATTCGGCAGAAGCTGAACAGCAGCAAAATGGAAACAGTGCTGATTGTGATGAATGCAAGTTGGAATGAAATTTGGGGTCTTCTTACATCCCTAGTTAAAAATAAATTGTATGGGTACAATTTAAATCTGTGAAATGTTAGTACAGTGGTACCTTGGGTTAAATACTTAATTCGTTCCAGAGGTCCGTTCTTAACCTGAAACTGTTCTTAACCTGAAGCACCACTTTAGCTAACGGGGCCTCCTGCTGCCGCCGCGCAGCCGGAGCACAATTTCTGTTCTCATCCTGAAGCAAAGTTCTTAACCTGAGGTACTATTTCTGGGTTAGCGGAGTCTGTAACCTGAAGCATATGTAACCCGAGGTGTATGTAACCCGAGGTACCACTGGTAGGAATAAGATTTATCTCCTGTAGTTAATATGAAACGATGCCATTCTCTGTTTGATGAATGTATGAACATGTATGAACTCAGGAAAAAGACTAAAGCTAAACTAATCAGAAATAAGTAAATCAATATTAAATACAGGCCAAAATGCATATTTTGCATGATTTATGTCTGACGGCTTTGGCTGTGTTTTGTTGTTGTTGTTGACTTGTTGGTTTGAACTCACTTAACAAAGACCAGGCGAGCATTTCCTGGTTTTATGGTATGCAACAGAAGGAGCTGCAGCAATTGCTTCAGCCAGACTTCAGCAGAGCTTTATAAAGAGAAACCAGGAAATTCAGACCATGAGACTGAACTGAAGAACTTGGGCACTCCTGATATGGCAGGTCAAAAACTTCAAATGATTAAACAAATCATACTTGCCAGCACCCTGTGAACCTGCTTCAGTACTCTGGTTTAAAAACCACACTGAGCCAAACCAGAGGAAATGTTAACTGTATGAATTCAATTAGCATGCATGTTTTTAAAAAGGTAAATAAAAGCTGCAGAGGGAACCCGGGGCATGGGGGAGAGTTTATTCCTTTTCTGCTATGCTGTGGTCACTGAAAAGTAACATGCATACACAGTCCTTTTCTGTTCAAATGAAGGCTTCCCTCTCAATGTGAATAGTGCTGTTTTTGTTGTTTAGTCATTTAGTCGTGTCCAACTCTTCATGGCCCCATGGACAAGAGCATGCCAGGCACTCCTGTCTTCCACTGCCTCCCGCAGTTTGGTCAAACTCATGCTGGTAGCTTCGAGAACATCTCATCCTCTGTCGTCCCCTTCTCCTTGTGCCCTCCAGCTTTCCCAACATCAGGGTCTTTTCCAGGGAGTCTTCTCTTCTCATGAGGTGGCCAAAGTATTGGAGCCTCAGCTTCAGGATCTGTCCTTCTAGTGAGCACTCAGGGCTGGTTTCCTTAAGAATGGATAGGTTTGATCTTCTTGAAGTCCATGGGACTCTCAAGAGTCTCCTCCAGCACCATAATTCAAAAGCATCAATTCTTCAGCGATCAGCCTTCTTTATGGTCCAGCTCTCACCTCCATACATCACTACTGGCAAAACCATAGCTTTTACTATACGGACCTGTGTTGGCAAGCTGATGTTTCTGCTTTTTAAGATGCTGTCTAGGTTTGTCATTGCTTTTCTCCCAAGAAGCAGGCGTCTTTTAATTTCGTGACTGCTGTCACCATCTGCAGTGATCATGGAGCCCAAGAAAGTAAAACCTCTCACTGCCTCCATTTCTTCCCCTTCTATTTGCCAGAAGGTGATGGGCCCAGTGGCCATGATCTTTGGCTTTTTGATGTTGAGCTTCAGACCATATTTTGTGCTCTCCTCTTTCACCCTCATTAAAAGGTTCTTTAATTCCTCCTCACTTTCTGTCATCAAGTTTGTGTCATCTGCATATCTGAGGTTGTTGATATTTCTTCCAGCAATCTTAATTCCGGCTTGGGATTCATCCAGTCCAGCCTTTCGCGTGATGAGTTCTGCATATAAGTTAAATAAGCAGGGAGACAATATACAGCCTTGTCGTACTCCTTTCCCAATTTTGAACCAATCAGTTGTTCCATATCCAGTTCTAACTGTAGCTTCTTGTCCCACATAGATATTTCTCAGGAGACAGCTGGTTTTGTACAACTGAACAATGCCACCTATACTATTCAGACAGGCCTCTCCTTTTTTGTGCTTCCAGTTATGAATCCTGCTTTTTACTTTTCTTTGTGTTGAAAATTCTGGGCTTCCAGACCACACATCCTTTGCTATTATGCATATCCTTGGCTGATCTCGCTGAACCACACTTTGGGTTTGCGCCTGCACTTTTGTTTGCAGTGTGCTTAAGTCTGTGCTGTAGAAAACGCTGCCCAAATGATGTTGGTGGCTGCTTTACTGCTTTATTTGCTAGCTAGTGACCTTAGGATGTTGCTTACAACCCATGCTGCTCTACCTGCCATGACTAAATAGGATTGTTTTCAACCTGTAGGGCACCTTAAGCAGAAAGGAGATTGTGATATGCTAATGCTACCTTTGAATTTTAAGGATATTTTCCGTAGGGCCAGCTTCCCCATCTTCTTTCACAGAGATGCGACTAGTCGGATAAGATGACATAGACCTTTTCCTTTGGAATGCAAAACAGTAACCCCATAGTCAATGAGCACATTTTTATACTTCATCACAATGGAGACAAGTTTGGCAACTGCAGATCGACATCTGTCGTGAATCCCTTCCGATTCCCCTCATCCTTTTCTCCCCCCTCAAAAGAGTGCAATTCAATATGTGGAATTGTATCGTTCTCATTTGAGAGAACATGAGTACCTGAGGGAGTTTAAGGGAAGAACAATTTCCATCCTCTCATAAAGACAAAACCACATTCTTCCCAGGGGCCATGTTCAAAGAATGTGTAGATTCAGCGCTACACTTTTTTCTCATTTTCATTTTATTTTGTGAGAAAGCACAGATAACATACCAGAGTGTTTATCGGCATTTATTCAGGACCACTGAATAAAAGTTCTTTTCCATGATTTATTCATCTAAACTGTAATTCTCAACTTCCTACACCCATCTGCCAATGATTACACAAAATAGCCCAATGACCCTGGGTCAAGGTATTTTAGTGGTCTGACCAATATAGCCATGCACTGCCAGGAGCCCACAGGGAGAACTGAAAGCAATTTGGGCTTCCTTCCAGCCTCAACAGGTTCTGCCATGGCTATGCTTCTCTTCTGCTCCAGGTTGGTTCTGGAACAAGTTTAGGCCCAAGCAGAAAGGTTGAGATGATCAGGACCTTGGACAGCTCTAATTCAAGCTCATGGGAAGTCAGGTCTGTTGCTCACACAAAAGTAGGGCTTATATACTGCTTCAGTTCACTAAGGCATTAGATAGGCTGCGGCTGAGTCTCGATCAAAAATATAGGAGGCTTTTCCCAATTTTACAAGTGTTGGCTCCAGCAATGTTTTAGGTGTTGTAGCTCAATGGCCATTTCTGGAGTGGAGTCCTCATAATCTGAGCTTGATGGTAAGGCCACAGACATTGTGGTAGGATAAGCTCCAGCTCATACTCACAAGCAGGAGTAGTAGAAAACATGAGGGGACTTGTAAAAGGGTAAAAGAGCATTGAGATATAGTTCATAATGAGTTGAAAAAAATGTTTATAAGTACTTCTCCAAAGAAAGCAGAGTCTTTTCGTTGGGGATAATGAAGATGGAAAATCTCAGGTGTCAAAAAAGTTATTTATGTATGCCACCACTGCAGCCCATGTTTCGTTAGCCCAAAAATGGAACTGGTGAGGTCCCAGCTAAAGAAGAATGGAAACTTAAATTGATGGAATATGCGCAGCTTGAGGACTTAACATACAGAATAAGAGAACAAGAAGAGCATAAGTTTAAAGAAGGCTGGAAAATGTTTATTGAATACAGTCATACCTCAGGTTAAAGTAACTTTGGGTTGAGCATTTTCGGGTTGCGCTCCACGGTGACCCGGAAGTAACAGAACGCGTTACTTCCAGATGCGGGTTGCGTTCGCTTCAGGATGCGAACAGGGCTCCAGAACGGATCCCATTCGCATCCAGAGGTACCACTGTATATGGGGGGATATTGTGTACACTTGAAAACCTTGGCAGCATTCAGATAAATTCAACAGTGTCAATAAGTTTTGATGGATGCAATAATAGAATACTGAATGGTTTATATAAAATATGCAGGGATTTATGCAACGTAAAATGAACCATGGAAAGAGAAGCAGGGAAGTCGTTGATATCTTAAGGTTGTTTAAATGAATATTCTAAAATGTAAAACAGAAAATTTAATTAAAATTATAGAAAAGAAAAAAGAAAACACGATGCCCTCTAGTTGTTGTTGGACTCCCATTAGCCCCATCTTATATGACCAATGAACAGGGAAGATGGGAGTTGAAGTCCAACAACATCTAGAGGGCCATAGGCTGTCCTACCTTGTTCTAGGCCCTCGTGGGAATGGGGTCATCCGGGTCCTGTACTGAAGGTGGATCCTCCCTAGCCCCACCCATATTATGCCCCCCCCATGTCTCTATCACACAGTGAGCTGAGTTTAACAATAAAGAGGGCTGAGGTAAAATGCTGGAAAAGAAAGAAAAAGCTTAAAACTAGAATCGCGACATACTTGTTGAGTCCTATGTTATCCCTCCCACCCCACCCTCTGTCTGCAACACAGCAGAAGTAACGGTTAATAAACTTTGGCTTGCAGTGGCCTTGAGCTTTGGCTAAGTAGGCTAGCCTTAGAAATAAGAAGCCATTTAAAAAATAAAAAATAAAGATGCTCCTTCATAAACAGCTTTGGTTCTATAAAACATTGATGCCGGATCGCAGATGGCAGAAGTGGCAATTGTTTGTTTCTTTATTACCCGTATTAACTATTCAGCCAAATGGTAGCTGTCACCGCTATTAATCACCGCAGGAAATGTTGTGCGCTGCAATTACTTCGAGGGTCAGCACAGGTGAGAGTTTGGCTTTATTATTTTTTATTCTGCATTCTGCAGGTAGCAGGAGCTTATCGCTCATCAAATGCCAGGAAAACAAGTGCCCACAAAGTCTGGGAAATCAGTTGTAAAGAAAGATAAGCAGCTTCGATTTATACGCAGCCTCCCTGCTGTATATGAAAAATACACTCAACTTCAAAAATTGCCCATCCTAAAACACATCAAGAGCTTGCAGGTCTGTGTGCTGGCATAAAAGGCTGCATTTTGTTGTCCGTTTGCAGTGTCATGATGACACAACTTCAAACTGAAATCACCATGGGAAAGGAACAAAGGCATTAATAGCAAAGCCAAGAGCTCTCTCCAGATAAGGTTGGAGGTGGTAGTCAGAATAAGCTATTGAACCTCCTACTCTTTCTGTAGTGAAAGCATTCTGGGTTAGTTAAAATGTAAATGAGCCACGCTGCACTTTATTTTAAAGTGGGGAAAAGATTGGTAGCCCCTATACTATAAAGTTATGCCACTGCCAGGTAGCATATCAGGGTTTTCTTGCACCACCTCCTTAATTAGTATATATTTGTGTGTATATATTTTTTTCAATTCAGATGACTGATATACAGGGGCGGAGGAAGGGGGCAATGGGGGTGGGCTGCCTCGGGTGCTACCACAGAGGGGGGTGCCAAAATGCCAGGTGTCACTCACTGCGGGGCCTGCAGTGAGCCCGAGCCACGCATCTCTCCTAGGAGTGATGCGGTGGCTTAGGCACTGGCAGACTCTGTGCTGCCCCAAATGGTCCACCTGCCGCCTCCCCCTCAGTTGTAGGGCAGCTGAATGGGAGGAGGCAGGCAGACTCCTCGTGTGCTGGTCCCGTGGGTTTCCGTGAGGCGTGGTCCGAGTCCAGTCCGAGGTTGAGGGCAGGTCGTCTGTCAAAGTTGAAGCTGGGTCCAAAGCAGGGAGTCAGGTGAGGTCAGTAGATCCAGCAGGACAGGGTGCAGGCAAAAACTGACTACCAACAATGTTGCTCCCGCAACTTGGGACTGGGGCTGGCTGGCTTTTATCTGCCCCGAGGCATAGGGCGGCCCCAGTCCCAGACCCACCTCTCCTGGCCTGGAGGTGAGCATTCCTCCTGCAGGAACTTAGTTCCCTCCGCCTCTCCGCCCTGAGCCTCTGCAGCTCAGAGGAGGCTGGAGGGTTACCAGACCCAGAGGCAACCTCAGCCTCCCCTGACGGGGCTGGGAGTGGAGCAATGGGTCCTCCATCACCTCAGGAGCCAGAGCAGACTCAGCTGGTGCCTGCACCTGAGGATCCAGCACAGGTGAGGATTCTTCAAGCTCAGCCCTGGCTCAGCTGGTTCTGGAGGCGGGGAATCCTGCGCAGGCTGGGATTCCTCAGGTTCAGCCTCTGAGTCTGAATCCCAGGCCATCACACCTCAGAGGCCAAGCGGAGTGTCCTACCCGAGCTTGCCCTGCCCCATGGATGGCTAGCCCTGCCCCCGTAGGTGGCTGGCCCTGCCCCTGGGTGCAGGGAACATGCGCCCAATCGGCTTGCTCCACCACTGCTGATATATGGATATTTTATTATCCTAGAGATGTTTTGTTCTATCACCTTTTAGCATTGCTAAATACTGCTCACCCCAACAAAACCCCATTGTCATCAAGTCGGTGTGGCAATTCCCATCACTTTTTGTCATATCTAACTTCTCTGACTGCTTACTCCCTCCCTGCACTTCCAGGCTGCTGGCCTGTTCGCAGAGAACTGGGTGCAGCACCTGTGCCTCAGGTGAGCTGCTGAGTCAGGGCAACAGGATGTTGCATTGCCAGGGGCATTGTGGAGAGAAATTTGGTGACCACTGTTAGGATATTCCGTTCCACCTTAAGAACAGACGTGTGGAATTGTTGTATGTCACATGCCTGTTTACACTCCAGCACAGCTTGCTGGGAACTTCCGTTTGTGTATAGCTTTTGCTTATGCTGCTTGCTTTTGGACACGAAATCAAACATCAAATGGTGGAGTATATTCGGGGGGCTCCTTCCATATCTGCTATAGTAGCTTTGCTGCACAGGCCTCACAACAACAGACCAAGTTTACCTACTTGGGTTGAATTTCCCACAGCCCAGTCAGTTATGTGCGTATTTTTCTTTGAAAAATGTGAGAGGCACCTCTTTGCCATAGCTATACTTTTGGATTGGGATTGGCCGAATGGTGCAGAGAGCTGATTCGCCAGAAAACAGGAGAGTGAAGAAACACCTCTGTAAATTGAAGGGTGCATAAATTGTGTGTGAGATAAGAAAGGGTGTGGGGCTTTGAGATTTTGAGGGTAAATTTTTTTGGGGGGGGGAATGCTTGGCATTTTCACTGGGAGGGTTCCACTGCACCTTTCGCAACCCGCTGCCCAAAGTTTGAACCTGAGACCTTCTTTATGGATGAATGTGCTCTACCATCAACCTATGGTTGATTTTCTTATAATCCAAATCCCTCTGCCCTTCAAATAAAAAGTGATTCATTCTGTCTCATGGCCATTATGGCAGACATTCTTAGGTTGCAGTCCTCCATTTCAGAGGCGGTATGCATCTGAGCACCAGTTGCTTGCAAACAACAACTACTGCTGCCATGTCTTGTTTGTGAACTTCCCAGACATGTCTGGCTGGCCACTGTAGAAAACAAGATGCTGGACCAGATAGTCCTGGTGCAACAGGGGTTCTTCTTATAATCCTATACTCATGTGCCAAGACTCCATGACATGCAGTTCCCTAATAGATTAGTAAACACACAGACAAACAGAATGGTCAGGCCGCAAAGCCATCCACCAAAAAGGTGAGCGGAATTACCTGGCAGGTAACCCCATTGAACTTAATGGGACTTCCTTCTGAGTAGGCACATGTGAGATTACACAGGTGTCCTGCTAGCCACAATTTCAATATTGGTAAATCAAATGGTTTTCTTCGTGGGAGACTTGTAAAATATATCTATATTCCAAAACACGGTTGCAGGTGACATTGCCAACAGTTGCGCAAAAGATCCCCATAATTTCATTTCGCCAAGATGCCTTTTTGACAGTGTTAAGTGAAAATTTTCCAGACATCGTTACCAGACCATCTGGTCTCCTCTTCCATATGAATGCATTTTGCATCTCGCTGTCATGCTGCGCCACATTAACAAACAAATTTGTATGATACCAAATCATGTAAACACCCAGAGGTGCTTTATAACAGAAATGATTACCATCACTAGAAGAAGAGACCAATGCAAGCTAATGTGGCATTAACTCTGGAAAGCAATGAGTTACACAACCGCTATTGAAATCGATTGCTCTAAAATCAGCATTATTAAAACATGAAAGATTGCAGCCTGCAACCACAGCAGCAGCAAGCTTTGTATTTCCCTCTAGGCAGAAGCAGACCCACAAAATCCACCAAAAGAAGAAGAAAAAACCTTAACATTGCACTGACCTGGAAGTAAATATAGTGAGAAACTATACTCCCTCTTCCCCAAAAAATAGAGTCCCTTTTGCTGTGAATAACCCAGACTGAAATCCCAAGATACCAAGAATGGTTATTCACGTACACAACAACTGCAGCCCATGTTTGGTTAGCCCAAAAATGGAAAGTAAACAAGGTCCCAACTAAAGAGGATTGGCAATTCAAGTTGACAGAATATGCACAACTTGCAGATTTAACATACAGAATGAGAGCAAGAAGAACATACGTTTAAAGAAGACTGGAAAGCTCTCAAGGGACTCTCAAGAGTCTCCTCCAGCACCATAATTCAAAATTGCAAAAGTAGTTCTGTGCTTAAATGGCACATATTCAAGCACTGAAGTTCTGTTATCTCAGCCTTGCATATCTAAAGGCTTAGCTGAATGGGCTACATAGAATCAGGATAGGCTTTTGAATTATGGTGCTGGAGGAGACTCTTGAGAGTCCCATGGACTGCAAGAAGATCAAACCTCTCCATTCTTAAGGAAATCAGCCCTGAGTGCTCACTGGAAGGACAGATCCTGAAGCTGAGGCTCCAATACTTGGGCCACCTCATGAGAAGAGAAGACTCCCTGGAAAAGACCCTGATGTTGGGAAAGATGGAGGGCACAAGGAGAAGGGGACGACAGAGTACAAGATGCTTGGACAGTGTTCTTGTAGCTATTAGCATGAGTTTGACCAAACTGCGGGAGGCAGTGGAAGACAGGAGTGCCTGGAGTGCTCTGGTCCATGGGGCCATGAAGAGTCGGACACGACTAAACGACTAAACAACAACAACAACTTTTGCAAGCATGAAGCAAACCTTTTACTTCCTCTGTATGACAATGCAGTGGCATCTGATGTCCACTAGACTTGGTAGGGCTGCTAGATTGTCAGGGGTGTGTGGTCAATGACAATTCACAGGTGCATGCCCAGATTCTGGTTTTCTCAGCATATTCCTCCCTTAAGTGTTACTGTTTTACAAAAAGCGCCCAATGAAACTGAAAAATGTATTACCTGGATTCAGAAGGGGTTCCTACTATAACTGTTGCTTCTGGGCTGAGGGAACAGTTTTGTGGCTTCCATCTATTCTGGTTCTCTCCATATCCTCCTCCTTTGCAAAGAAACAGTGGACATTTAACACACTGCAGTTTTAATAATACTTGGCATTTAAGGGTCTTCCCTAAGTAAAGAAGGGGTCTCTGCTGTCGCAATTTCTAGTGTGGAAATTGTGCATTTCTCAGACACAAGCCCCACAGAATTCCATATGATTGCTCCCTGATATGTACAGGATTGTGGCCTGAACTGGTTAGTCTTAAAGGTGTAACACAGGACTCCATAGAGCCAGTGTGGTGTAGTGGTTAAGAGCGGTAGTCACGTAATCTGGGGAACCGGGTTCGCGTCTCCGCTCCTCCACATGCAGCTGCTGAGTGACCTTGGGCCAGTCACACTTCTTTGAAGTCTCTCAGCCCCACTCACCTCACAGAGTGTTTGTTGTGGGGGAGGAAGGGAAAGGAGATTGTTAGCCGCTTTGAGACTCCTGAAGGGGAGTGAAAGGCGGGATATCAAATCCAAACTCTTCATCTTCGTCTTCTTCCATATCTATCAGAAACCATTATCCAGCAATCCACTCCTGTGATATTCATTTCTTTTCCCCCCAGAATGTGCAATAACAGACAAGGATATCAAGTGAACCAGGACTAGAGAGATCAGAATGAAAATCACCACTTGGCCATGAAATTCACTTTGTCTCCTGGAGTCAGCTGCTGTCTCCCAGTCTGTGGAATTCAAATTGCAATGCAATAAAATGCAGCGCAAGAAATAAAAGCGATAAATATATAATTAAAAAATCACACTACGTCTGGTACAATTACCACAGCAGGCATAAAAATCATTACGTGGTCTCAGCAAAGACCCTCAGCAATTTTCAGGTGGTCCCTGGAAGTCTGGGAACTACTGATTACGAAGGGACACAGTTCTTTCAGTTTTCATTGAATGTGGGTGAGAATTGCAATTGCTGCCATAAGTTTTTGCACCATGCCGGAGGTTGCAGGCAACAGCTGGTAAAGACGCACAGACACTGAACATCTTGAATCATTTAACACAACGAGACTTAAATCTGAATCTACATGTACGTGATTGCATTCCACTTAAATATATTTCAGTGTTTTGGGGGCCACAACTTGATAAAATACTTTTAGAATTTAAAAGAAAATGTTAAAAATGAGCATCTGTGGTCCCCCCCCCCGTAGGTAAAATCGAATCAATCTCACTGTAGCCTCAAGTCACAAGATGCTAGCCTTAAAAAGTCAGGTTGACTGTAGCTCTTACTGGTTTGCCCTAACATGCAACAAGCTTGAGATAAGCTTGAGGAGTGAGGATGAAATTAAACTTTTCTCTTGACACTAAGTGGATATCGGGACAACTTTTGTTCCCATTTCCAAGGTGAATAGCATTTCAAGATATGAGGGAAAGAATCATGATTTACCCCTCTCTTCTACCTACTCATTCCCTCCCCCCCTCCCATATTCTTTTATTCTTTTCTTTTTTTGACAAAGTAATAAGAATAAATAAATAAGAATAAAAATGTGCACCCCACCACCGAGTCCATTCCATTGCAACTATCCAACCTCCAAAATTTCAACACTTCTTGCGATGGTTTGACCCCTTTCTGTTTTAACAGTACAAATTCTACAAACACACCTTCCATATCTCCTCAAAATCATTTCTCCTATGTATTCCCCGTCTTACCTTAACAGCACAGGTTAATTTATCATTAGTGGCTATATCCCACACCTCTTTATACCATTCCTCCATTTTATATTCTGCTTGCCCCTTCCACTTCCTAGGTATCATAAGTTGTGCCAATGTCAATAAATTTGTGAGCAAGTCCTTCATAGCCTGCGAACCTTTCACCCCATCGTAAATTGATAATAATGCTACCCCCACCCAGATATCCTGTGTTCTTGTTCTCTTTCCTGTATTAGTGTGGGTTCACTAGCTGCGGAGTTGAAATTTCATCACAAGAATATGATCTAGCATGTTAATCAAAGTCAGTTCCGGCCCTCAAGCTGATACGGCTCATCTTGGCTTGAGCCCAGCAGAGTATAATCCAGAGTCCGCAACGAAAGGATGAGGCAGGTATGGCTACATTGCTAAGCTTTATTTCTAAGCTATACCGAGAACATACAAATATACATCTTGTCTCTGTGGAAGCAGAGAGCAACTCCAACAAAGAAACGACAGTACAAAGGAAAAAGGAAAACAGTAAACGTCACATCCCGTCTCTCCCTTTCCCGTGGGAATCCAACAGTATCTGGACTGTGGAATGAAAACATAGTCTTGTGACTACCAGCAGCTGCTCAGTGAGGGAAACAGAAACTAACAGTAAGCAAGACATAAGTCCTACTCGTGTTTATGGCATGCTGCTTGGAAGACCTGTGTAAACCAGCAAACAGCTCTGTCTACTGACCATTCTCCCTCTTAGCCACTAGCCCTGGGCAATGGAGAAAAACCAGGTTTGTGAATTTCTACTTGCACTGCATATTCTCGAGATAGCTGGATCACAGATGTCATGGGTCAATTTTGAAAAGCACTGAAAGCAAATGAACAGACCTTTTCCCAACCACTTAGTTGGAGCTTAGAAATTTATATATAACTTGGTGGCTTCACGAGAAAGGTTTTCTGAATTATGAAGAGCATTAAAGCCAGTGAGGGATTTTTTCCTCCAGCATCTACACTTTGGCCTTACAAGCCTGCTTCATATTAATACAAAGTCCATCTCTAGTAAGGGGAGAGCCTTTGGCAAAAGCTGTGCATCTGCAGAAGACAGCAATTTTTGTAAGCGGTCTTGACAGGACATTTCAAACAGCTTGTGGGAGGAAAAGCTCATTTGGTCGCGGTGTGTATATATTAGATGGAATCTGACCTTGCTAGAGAAAATGTAGACACCTGTTGATAATTTACATACTGCAACTCCTGAGTCCAGTATCTTAGGGGGAAAGAAGCATTCTTCATGTAAGAGATATTTAAACATTATTGGCATGTCTCTCAGTTTGTGCATCAAAACTACAAATATAGCTGTCCATGGGAAAGCTATCTGCTGGCTGGGTGAGGTACAATGTAGACCAACATTGCCTTTTGATGGGTTCCCACTAGCCTCAAAACAAGTACGAGCAATTATAAATGCCTCTGAGCTGACAATAAAATACTTTCCTCTGGTAGCAGCATTCACTAGCTTAACTGTAATTATAGCTGCGCCAAGAGGATATAACCAAGTCTTTGTATAACGGGATATGTCAGTTTAGATTGACACTTCAGGAATGAAGCATCTCAAGGATTGCTTTGGCTCTTGGGTAATGTTAATGCAATAAAAGGTTACAATTAAACACACTGTCTTCCAGTAATTGATCAATTGCTCTACCACAGAAACCATATTCAAAGCATAGTGCTGAAGCTTAAAATGTTAATGGATAGAGCCAGCTAAGTTAGAAACTATAGCTGCTTGGAGATTTTTGTGAGTTTTTAATTATCACCTGGTGTTAGCCAGGGACAGCGTCTGTTTGCGAAAAATATTAGAAACTCAATGAATGTTGACATTTACTTGCAATTCTTATGCTTTATTGAGACAAGTGGGAAATGTCGTAATGCCCTGGTATTTATCTAATACTCATTTCCATCATTTACTAGTAGTGAACATTTCCCATGATTTATGATATCCATCAATACATCTCAAGAACCACCAGGTGCTTTCAAGAGCACAGTCAATTTTCACCTCTTAGCATTTACCAAGAATTGTCAGCGTATACTATTGTTCTCATGACTAACAAGTTTATTGATTTCAGCAGGTCTACTCTAAGTATCACTTAGTTGGATATAACATAAAAGATCAGCTGTATCATGAGTGGTACGAACTGTTGACCTGACATTGGATTATCAAGAACCAAACTGTTACTATATGCAGGGATGAGCCAGAATTTCTCAGCAAAGAATATTATTAGAAATTCTCTGAGAATATCCAGTTGTGGGTTGACCCCAGGCTGCTGAAGAATTCTAGGCCCCACTCAAGAATATTCAGTGAAATGGCCCTCCCAACTTATCCACTCATATATAGGGTGGTGGATTTTGAGCACAACTATGGAGCAAACCTGTAGTACAGTGGTGCCTTGCAAGACGAAAAGAATCCGTTCCGTGAGTCTCTTCGTCTAGCGGTTTTTTTCGTCTTGCGAAGCAACCCCATTAGCGGATTAGCGGATTAGCGCTATTAGCGGTTTAGCGGCTATTAGCGGCTATTAAAGGCTTAAGGGATTAGCGGATTAGCTGCTAAAAGGCTATTACCAGCTTAGTGCCTTAGAAAAAGGGGGTAGGGAGCGGGGAAAAAACCCCAGGAATCGCAAGACATTTTCGTCTTGCGAAGCAAGCCCATAGCAAATTCGTCCTGCGAAGCACCTCCAAAACGGAAAACCCTTTCGTCTAGCGGGTTTTCCGTCTTGCGAGGCATTTGTCTTGCGGGGCACCACTGTACCTTGATATTGTTGGAGTAAGGTATGGGCTTGGGCCCTATTCCCTACAGCTTCCTTTATCTATCATTACGAGCAATAGAATTTCCTTCAACATTAAGTGAGCCAAATTTTATTTTTTTAAAGGGAGTTTTCTCAGAACTTTTCTGGGAATTTTCTTTTTCACAGACACCCATCAAATAGTTGGAAAATTACATTTCCCCTCTCTAAGAATATTTGGCAAAATTTCACAAACATCCCCACCCATGAATAACATGCATAACTGTGAGAGGCCGTATTCATACTGTTTAGTTTTCAAAACAGCCATGCTCCTCTGAATATGAAAGAAAATTATATCGCTATGATCCAACAGGACACATATGAGGCTGAAAAACAAAGGCTTCACAAAGTAGCTCTCAGTTAAGTGTGTTGAGGTGGAACCATAGCTTAATGTTGGGACACATGGGTTACACGACTGAGGTTTCAGGAACGATCCATGCCACCTCAAGTTAAAGTAGCTCAGATAACAGGGCTGGGAAAGGCCTCTGTCTGGAAATGTGGAGAGCCACTGCATATTGGAGTGGTCAGCACAAATAACCTGACTCAATGTGCATAAGTGTGATAGGTAAAGGTAAAGGGACCCCTGACCATTAGGTCCAGTTGTGGCTGACTCTGGGGTTGCAGCGCTCATCTCGCTTTATTGGCTGAGGGAGCCAGTGTACAGCTTCCGGGTCATGTGGCCAGCAGGACTAAGCTGCTTCTGGCGAGCCAGAGCAGTGCATGGAAACACCGTTTACCTTCCCGCTGGAGTGGTACCTATTTATCTACTTGCACTTTGATGTGCTTTCAAACTGCTAGTTTGGCAGCAGCAGGGACCGAGCAACCGGAGCTTATCCTGTTGCAGGGATTCGAATCTCCAAGCTTCTGATTGGCAAGCCCTAGGCTCTGTGGTTTAACTCACAGCGCCACCCGCGTCCCTATAATGTAAGTGTGATATGTGAAAAAAGCTCTGGCAAGCAATCTGGCTTTGTGTCTAACTACCCAACCAATCTGGCTTTGTGCGCTATCTCACTCTAGAGAGTGAGATAGCGCACAACAACCCTAGAGTCTCTCAAGACTCTAGGGTTGTGCGCTCTCTCATCTCTCTCGAGAGTGAGATGAGAGCACAAACCTAGAGTCTTGACATGATATACTACAGCAATAGCGAACCTGTAGCATCTCCAGATGTTGTGGACTACAATTCCCATCACCCCCAGGCAGCATGGCCAATGGTCAGGGATGAGGGTCACTGTAAGAAGAGAAGAAGAAGAGTTTGGATTTTATATCCCGCTTTATCACTACCTGAAGGAGTCTCAAAGTGGCTAACATTCTCCTTTCCCTTCCTCCCCCACAACAAACACTCTGTGAGATGAGTGGGGCTGAGAGACTTCAAAGAAGTGTGACTAGCCCAAGGTCACCCAGCAGCTGCATGTGGAGGAGCGGGGAATCGAACCCAGTTCACCAGATAACAAGTCCACCACTCTTAACCACTACACCACACTGGCTCCAACAACATCTGCAAAACCACAGGTTCAACATCCCAGCTAATTGGGAAGAGAATGGATTTCTTTGGTGTCTATTTGAAGAGTGGAGTCGTTCATTCATAGGTTGATTCCACAAGGCTGATGTGATATTTAAGCAGCTGCCACCACATGGATAAGATGATTCGGATGATGGTAAGCAGCTTCAGCGTACAGTGAACAAGGACAGTAATATGATACTAAATTTATTAATTAACTCTTGGGTCTCTATTCCTTGGATGAGTTTGCAGACCCAGATGCAGTGCACCCGGGGACGGGAAGAGGTGAAGCAGTGGAGTGGTGCAACAATGTTCTGGGGTTAAAATTGGCCATAAATTTATTGATTACAGATGTAGGTAGGCCTTGGCCTAGGCACTGGGTAGGAATTCTGAATCAGCCTCCCACCTGATGGCTGAAATTTAAACAGGGTTGTGCCTGGGTTAAGGGCCACCTCATGATGCAGGTCAATTAAGCTGGTCCTCTCCTAGCCACCACTGGACATCCTCTAGCCCATCTGCTCACCTCGAGCTTCAGGGCAGGAACTTCCACCCAAGACCCCTTTACCAGGGTGCCTTAAGATATCACATCTGGTCAAGGGAACGGGAGTAACGCACTAATTCACCCCCTCCCTGGAAAAAGCCTAAGGCCAGACAACTTTGACTCTTGGGTCTCTATTCATTGGGTGGGTTTCTGACACCGACACTTTTACCCTCTCTCTTTATGCGAATGTCTTCGGCAGTTTCAACACTGCAAGTACCTTTTTTATAAAATCTTCAAATGAAGTTCTTTGCTCCAACACAGCGTGACTTCCGGCCCTCAAGCGGAGGGGATTAATTCCACAGCTCCCCCTCCCCCCCCCTTCTCTCTGATTTCGACAATCATTTGTGTGAATAGGTAATTGGGCAATTTTGTGGTCTCATTACAATCAGCTCAAGAAGTGACCTCATTGGGTGCTATTCACCATTCTCATCAGAGCCACAGATACAAGAGTTAAGAGTTCATCACACAAATTTGGTGTCCTTCATCATATTCCCCCCATGATTAGAGTGAGGAACAGGGCTTTCAAATGAAACATGCTCGCTATCACCTACGGCTGAGCCAAAACTACTCGCTGCTTTTTGTGGCTACATTTTTTGTTCAACAGTGTCCCCCTCCCACAAAAAAACCCCTCCCTTATTTGATTATTCAAATAATAATCCCTGATTGGGTGGGATGACTCATGTGGACTTAATTCAGGAAGGAGGAAGCAGCAGCTGCAGGTGATAACAAGGATTCCAAACAGAATCCCACTTTCTCAAAATGTGATAAATAAGTTTAGTTGTTGTTTTTTTGAAGGAATTAATTTTTAGCTGACTAAAATGCTTGGTTGTATCCCCAGCCTCTCAAAGTGGAAAATACCTGGTGCAATTTTATTGTCATCTCACATGTGTTTCTCTGCCATTACTGCCCCCCAGGCAATGGTCCAGTCCTTGCAGAGTTTCGCCTGATTCAGAAGACACTATGTGCTCACACTAGGCTTAAATGCAGGCGCATGAATTACCTGGAGCAGACTCTCCATCTACTAGACTTTATTCTTCACTGCATATTTTAAGGGGGGGGCACATGTTTCTAGAGTGCAAAGAGGAGAGGGAAGACAAATAGAAGCAGTTTGTGTCACCTGAAACAGCTGGAACGTTTGATGTCGGAGCAGCAGCACAGCTGTGCTCCTACGGAGAGGTGTATAATTTTTTTTCTGGAGAAAGGCTGTCGAAGGCTGACTGCATTAACCTTGAAGCATTGTATCCTGAGGCTGTAAATTTTTGGAGCCCCGTGATGCAGAACTGTTTGGAAGAGACGCACTGGAGGGGGGGTGAATCTGATTTAACATTCTGCTTCCTAGTCAAACTGTGGGTGGAGAGAGTGATTGCCCAGAGAAGGAACCCAGTCTGATTCTTCTGGAAGAACGAACAAAAGGCTTGGAGGCATAAAGTAAGCTTAGGAAGATGCTTGCATCCCTACTATCTATATCAGCCACAGAGAAACAAACCTGTCACCTGAAGACTCATAAAGCAAAGAGTGGGCTCCGTGATCCCTTATCTTAGAAGGGTATAAGTCTGCTACCTTCCTTATTAGCTGCAATGACTTGCCACCATCAAGAAAAAAATTCAACACCTCTCAGGAAGTGTCAGGATACAGAAAATGACTTCTAACAGTGTTCAACATAGGAATCATTGCCCGCAATGTAAACACTCTTTTCTTCTGTCCCACTGTGCCGGCAGTCAAATAGGTTTTGCAGGCTTTTTGAGAAGGAGAAAACCTGTGGGCAGAGATGGCAGTGGAGCATGCCTTGGACAATGATTCCTTTATCATCTTAAGCACTCTGTGGGGTGGATACACTAGTCTTTCCAGACAATGTGCAAGTTTACTCAGAAGTAACGCCCACTGCGTTCAGTGGGGCTTGTTCTCTAGTTATGTATGTTTAGGACTGCACCCTAAGGACACTTGCTATGGAAGTAAACCTTATTGAATTTGATTTATTTCTGCCTAAAATGGTTTAGGATTGCACTGTACACTTCATACAAATCCGCTCCCCTTCCCTGGGGAGTAAGTGTTGCGGACTGGATCCCAGGACCTCCAGTGACGCAGATTGGGGGCGGAGGGATGCCGCCCACATCATGGGGATTCCTGGTCATGTCACGCCCCCAACCGACCAATCAGGCGGCTGGGGGCGTGGCCTCATTTTGTCTTCTCAGCAGATCTCCCAGCCCACCCGCCCTCTTTTTACGTGTTGCTATGACAGCGACCTTGCTATGGACATATGTCGGCCGCCATATTGATGGCACTGGGTAGGAATTTTTCCACTTGGCAAATTGGCACCCCCACTTGGTTTTCGCCTACCTTGTAGCAATCGTCACAACTTTGTGTGGTTAGGCGTTGGGTAAGTCTTTGTGATGGGAGGGGAGGTTGTTGCCTCTGCCTGCCCCTCCTTGATAAGGATATCCTGTTAAAAGGATCCAGGGTGTGGATCCTGTATGAAGTGTGATCATGGGCTAGGACCATACCACGACCCACTGGTGACCCAGAGGGTGCCCCAATTTGACGTATGTCAAAGGGCTCCCCCTACTGGTGGTTTATTCTTAGTGTGACTCGCTGCAGATGGGCAGGAGTCAGGATATTGTCTGGTTCCACCCAATGCCTAAGCCAAACCACTCACATCTGTAACCAATAAAGTTGTGGCCTATTTTTGCCCATTAATCTAAATTATCGTGTCCGTGTGTGTTTATTATATATTAGGAAACTACAGGGTCCTGGGCCTTGTCATGCAAATAACACTGAAGGCATTGGTAGAGCCAGTGTGACATAATGGATAGAGTTTTGCTTTAGACTAAGAGAACCAAGACGGTAATCCTTTCTCAGTCATGTAACTTCTGTCAGCCCAACCCGAGGATGAAAACGGGAATATCTGCTGTCTTGCTACCCTGATCTCTTGAGAGGATGGATGGAAAGAAATGCGATTAGATGGACAGCTAGATAGGACGTGTAATTCTTTGATAGTGGACAGAAGGTGCAAAAGTCAGACCGCAGGCTGATCCGGCTTACTTAAAAACCTACACCCTTGTGGATCTTACCAGGTGGAGAGGCAGCTGTCAGCAACCTGCAGCCAAAAGCATTGTTATGCTGTGCATCTCCCAACACTGTGGAAATACATTCTGAACAAATGAAAAAAACAAGGCAAACCACAGTCTGCAATAAAAGAATGGAATATTATTGATTTTTTTCTTAAACTGTCCAGCCCCACAATCACTGTAGACCTGATTGCTAATCATGGTGAGCAATCATGTTACTTCACCTACTTAAATCCACTTCATTAGGAATCCTATTTTCACTGTATGCTATGGGCAACAAGGGAAGTTGATCTTTAGTGTAAGCTGTGAGCTAGGAAGTTGCCCATTCAAATTTCCCCTGAGCCGGAAACTTGGTGTGTAATCTTAGGCAAACCATAGTTTTCTCACTTCATCCCTGCATCTGCAACATGGAGATAATAGCAGCTCTGTGCTCCATCCTTGGGGTGTAGCTGAAAGCTCTATCTCTTACCTGTTACTTCAGGGGAATCAATGAGGGTCCTTCTTGTTCCTTAAAGCAGACTCAAGAAGCCTAGCTAATTGCAGGTCCAGGCATCTGTTCTGCCAAGGGCAAGGTTCATTCCCGTTCTGGAGCCAATAAGCACGCCAGTGGATGAAGAATAAAGGTAAAGGTAAAGAGACCCCTGACCATTAGGTCCAGTCGTGGCCGACTCTGGGGTTGTGGCGCTCATCTCGCTTTACTGGCCGAGGGAGCCGGCGTACAGCTTCTGGGTCACGTGGCCAGCATGACTAGGCCACTTCTGGCAAACCAGAGCAGCACACGGAAATGCCATTTACCTTCCCGCCGGAGCGGTCCCTATTTATCTACTTGCACTTTTTGGGGTGCTTTTGAATTCCTAGGTTGGCAGGAGCAGGGACCGAGCAACGGGGGCTCACCCCATCGCGGGGTTTCGAACCACCGACCTTCTGATCGGCAAATCCTAGTCTCTGTGGTTTAACCCACAGCGCCACCCGCGTCCCTCAGATGAAGAATAAGCAATGCTTTATTTGCGTAAGGTTAACAGATAGCAGCAGGCACACAAAACACAAATTATAGCATATCAGAAGTCACACAATCTCCCCTTCAGCTGCCCGGAGCTCCAGGTAGAGCAGCGAGAGAGACCCTGGCCGACAGTCTCACAGCATCTGGTACCTCGACCTGTGAAGAAGTTCTCTGAGCCCCTTCAACCTACAGCACTTATAGCCAACTTTGATTGACTTGATTGACTGCTCCTGGTTAGCAAGCATCACTCATGATCAGCCCGGGACAATGGGTGTGACTCAACAGGAATAATAATAATAATAATAATAATAATAATAATAATAATAATAATAATGTTCTTTATACCCCACCCTCCCCAGCCAAGACAGGGCTCAGGGCAGCTAACAACTGATATAAAAAGAAATTGATTGAAATACAACTTAAAAACAAGATTAAAATACAACATTAAAACATTAAAATGCAGCCTCATCTCAATGGAAACTCAAATCAAAAACATTTGGGGGGATGAAAACATCAGGTCTTCACCAAGGCTAACTATCCAGACTGGTCCTACATGGGAACAACTCTGTCTTACAGGCCCTGCGGAAAGAAATCAGATCCTGCAGGGCCCTGGTCTCATGAGGCAGAGCGTTCCACCAGGCCGGAGCCAGTGTTGAGAAGGCCCTGGCTCTGGTTGAGGCTAATCTAACTTCCTTAGGGCCAGGACCTCTAGGGTGTTGCTATTTATGGACCTTAAGGTCCTTCGTGGGGCATATCGGGAGAATGCGGAGCAGCTGAAAGTCTCCAACCCAATTCCCTACGCCTAGGGCCATCTTAAGCATATCTGGCGCCGTGGTGCAAAGATCCCTCAGCCCCCACCCCCATTTCCCAGAGTTGTCGACCTAAGCCTCTGCAGGGATCGCTCTCCTCCCGCAGAGGCTTGGGAAGAAAGCTGCATGCCCAGCAGCCATATGGTTGACAGGGCGCAGCTGGCAGGCATGCAGGGAAAGGGGAGGCCGCCGGCAGAGCCGCACAGCTCCCCCACTCTCTGGGGCACCCCTGAGAGGCCAGCTTCCCGGTGCAAAACGGCTCTGACTACACCTGGGTATCCTCCCCATGAGCCAATGAGCACTTAGAATACAGGAGACCCAGGAAACTCCTGACACAGGTGTGTGAAAAAGCCACTTCTGGCCTTCGAAGGATGTGGAGTTGCAGGCTTCATGGCCCCACCACACGCGCAGCTGCTGGAGCCTAGTGCGAATAGAGAGATTCCCAGCAGTGTCATCCCCATGCCAGCCAATCGGCTGGCTCTGGGGGTGTGGCTTGCCCTACTTAAGGCAGGAGGCGGCTGGGGATCACCCTCTTTCCCCGCCTGCCAGCTGTTCCTGTTTTCCCACCACCCCACCCTGCCCTATAAGGTTTCCTTCTTTGACCTTGCTATGGACCTCGGTTGGTCACCATTGAGAGGCCTGGTAGGAATTTTTCCACTTGGCAAACTGGCACCAGCAGCCACTTGATTTTCGCCTACCTCGTAGCAAATCATCACAACTTTCTGGGTATTGGCAGTTAGGCATTGGTATTGCTCTGTAGATGGAAGAGGGGAGGTAGCGCCATCACCTGCCCCACATATTGAAGGATAGTCCAATAAAGGATTCCGGGGGGCATGGCCCTGTCCGAAGCCTAGGGAGGTGAGGGCCTATCAGTGACTCTGGGAGAGTTCCTAGTTGATGTGCATCAACAGGACTCACCCAATGATTGTTAACCCTTCCCAGACTTCAAGCGGATGGGCTGAAGTCGGATATAGTCACTTAGGACCAATGCCTAAGCCAATATACTGCTCATCACCTGTAACCAATAAAGCTGTGGCCTTATTTAGCCCATTAACCTTAATAATTGTGTCATGTGTCATTATTTCCACTGAGGGGGGGGGGACCTTGCCACGCAAGCAAGTTATGACATCATGAATCGGCAAACCTTAAACCAGGGATGTAAAGGGAGAGAGACATGTTATCTAACTCCTTCTTAACCCGAAGCACTACTTTAGCTAATGGGGCCTTCTGCTGCTGCCGTGCCGCCAGAGCACAATTTCTGTTCTCATCCTGAAGCAAAGTTCTTAACCCGAGGTACTATTTCTGGGTTAGCGGAGTCTGTAACCTGAAGCGTATGTAACTTGAAGTGTATGTAAGCCGAGGTACCACTGTAAAATTATTCAAACTGTTTAGGCATTTTCTGCAAGTTCTTACTTGCAGGGATGGGGAGTCCGATATCTTCCATCAGCCCCTGCTAAGCTGTCAGTGGTCAGGGATGATGGGATCTCCAGAGAGATCTTTGTCCCTGCTGCAAAGGCCACACAAATGAGCTTCAATGGCATTCTGACAGAAAAGGGAGAGTATTCTACAACTGTAAAATCATCAACAGGTCAATAAAGATTAACTACTTCTATCTCTCAACTAAAGAGGGGCACCTATCCCCCAGAGAGAGCCTGAAATAACCTGAAAAAAATATAATCCCCTGTTCTTACTTTCAGCTTTCCCATCTCTGCAACAATACTTGCTGATCTACACCTGGCATGCACCACAGCAGAATTTCCCACCTAGCTGCTTATGTCTTAAAGGTAAAGGTAAAGGGACCCCTGACCATTAGGTCCAGTCGTGACCGACTCTGGGGTTGCGGCGCTCATCTCGCTTTATTGGCCAAGGGAGCCGGCGTACAGCTTCCGGGTCATGTGGCCAGCATGACTAAGCCGCTTCTGGCAAACCAGAGCAGCGCACGGAAACGCCGTTTACCTTCCCGCCGGAGCGGACCTGTTTATCTACTTGCACTTTGATGTGCTTTCGAACTGCTAGGTTGGCAGAAGCAGGGACCGAGCAACGGGAGCTCACCCCGTTGCGGGGATTCGAACTCCCAACCTTCTGATCGGCAAGTCCTAGGCTCTGTGGTTTAACCCACAGCGCCACCCGCATCCCGCTTATCTCTTACTAGGAAGTTTTCTTCCTTGCTTCACATGTCACAATGTTCAGACCCCAGTCTCCATGGAAATGAAGAAAGCTTTGTGGATGGTCAGGCTCAATGTACAACCAACAGTTGTAGATTACTCAGAGAGTCATGGTGAACTGAATGGTTTATGAGATCTTGTCCTGAAACTACCAGTGGCAAACTGCATCATCTCAGTCTCTCAGAAATGGTAGGAGGAAATCAGGTCCTCCAAAGAGGCCAAACTCAGATCAGGTAGGAAGATTCATACGGCTGGAGATGGATTTTAAGGGGAGGGCTAGGGTGGGTGCAGGTTAATTAGATGGATACAGGAGAATGGAGAACCGATGAGCAGATAGGGTTGGGCAGCTTTCTACCAACAATGGCGTACGTGTGGAGTGGGAGATCTGAAAGCAACGATGAGAGGAATAGAGAATATCTGTGAAGAATAGAATAGAATAGAATAGAATTTATTATTTATACCCCACCCATATGGCTGGGTTTCCCCAGCCACTCTGGGCAGCTTCCAACAAAGTATTAAAATACAGTGGTCTGTTAAACATTAAAAGCTTCCCTAAAGAGGGCTACTTTCAGATGTCTTCTAAAAGTCTGGTAGTTGTTCTTCTCTTTGACATCTAGCGGGAGGGTGTTCCACAGGGCGGGTGCCACTACCGAGAAGGTCCTCTGCCTGGTTCCCTGTAACTTGGCTTCTCGCAGGGAGGGAACCGCCAGAAGGCCCTCGGCACTGGACCTCAGTGCCCGGGCAGAACAATGGGGGTGGAGACGCTCCTTCAGGTATACTGGACTGAGGCCATTTAGGGCTTTAAAGGTCAGCACCAACACTTTGAATTGTGCTCAGAAACGTATTGGGAGCCAATGTAGGTCTTCCAGGACCAGTATTATATGGTCTTGACAGCCGCTCCCAGTCACCAGTCTAGCTGCCACATTCTGGATTTGTTGTAGTTTCCGGGTCACCTTCAAAGGTAGCCCCAAAGTGAAGTGAAGAGATAAGTTCTTTTGTAACAACTTGTACATTGTTTTAATCAGTTTTAAATATTGTGTTTCGACGTTGTAACCAGCCCTGGGGCCTTAGGGTGAATGTTGGGTAATGAAGAAGAAGAAAAGAATCGGAGGGGAGAGGATATAAAGGCTGTCAATGTGCAATCTAGGGCCTGTCATATATGTCAGTTTTGGGTATGTTACTGTCAGGTGGTAGAGGAGTCAACCCCCACAGCAGGTTGCCAGGAACTATAAGACAAGGAAAAGTTCTTACCATCTGCTTTTTATTCAGTATTTACAGAGAGAGACTTGAGAATACAACCTCTTGGAATAATGGCGTTGCTCTGAGTAAATCTCCACACACACCCCCTTTTCTCCCACTTCCTCATTCATCATCAACAACACCCCTTTATGCTTACCACTTAGGGCCATCTGCATCCGGCTCTTTGCTCTCCTACTTTTAAGGCTTACTGGGTTCTGGAGGTGGTGGGTCTGGGATGCTTTCTAGTGATAATGTGTCAGCTAGTTGCTCCAGCTCTGCCTCCTCCTCCTCTCCCATTATTTCCCAGCTTTTCCCCTCATCTGCCTCTGAGCTGTGACCTCCCTTGAACCCCTGTTTGTAATTCTGAACTGTCTTCTGTTTGGGAAGCAATGTTACTCCTCTGCTATTCTGTATGGAAAGGTAAAGGGACCCCTGACCATTAGGTCCAGTCGTGACCGACTCTGGGGTTGTGGTGCTTATCTCGCTTTATTGGCCGAGGGAGCCGTTGTACAGCTTCTGGGTCATGTGGCTAGCATGACTAAGCTGCTTCTGGCAAACCAGAGCAACGCACGGAAACGCCGTTTACCTTCCCGCCGTAGCAGTACCTACTTATCTACTTGCACTTTGACGTGCTTTCAAACTGCTAGGTTGGCAGGAGCAGGGCCCGAGCAACGGGAGCTCACCCCGTCGTGGGGATTCGAACCGCCGACCTTCTGATCAGCAAGTCCTAGGCTCTGTGGTTTAACCCGCAGTGCCACCCGCGTCCCTATATCCTGTATGTTATGTATCTAGTTGCTTTTTTTCTGAAATACTATGCTTTTGGAGTGTATCCCGGCCAATGTGCTTTAATCCACATTGGGTGGGAGGGACAACCTAGCTGTGTTTTTAAGCCTGAAATGTGTATGCAGCCACAGATTGACTTGACCCAGTAGTGGCTAAGTTCACCAACCAAAAAATCAAAATAAATGGCAGCAGTTACCCACTACTATTTTTCATTTGCCATTGTGACATCCTAATAATTGAGACAATTACAGAACAGAAGAAGCACTCATCATGGGGGGGGGGGGGAGGCCCACACATTTAAAGGAACACAGAGGAAGAATTGCTTCTTCTCAAACGGTCTGGCAAAATTCCTTTCTAAACCAGCCAGCCATTAGATGTCAGAGAAACAAGGAGGAAAACCAAAGCATTTGGATTCCTGTAGTGTTATTTCAATTATTTAAATGGCTCAGTACTTACAGACAAACAAATGTATGCATTTATTCATTTAATTCCTTTCATGAACCACTTTCTGTAAAATACCTCGAAATGATTTAACAATAAAAAACATCAACAATAAAAACAATTGCATATAAAAAAACAACCACTGAAACAATTTCATATATTAAAAGCACTTTGAAATCCAGCGCAAATACAGACAGGGATCAAAATTGCCACTTAAAAAGCTCGTTGAGAAAGGAAGGTCTTCAACAGGAGCCAAAACAGAACATTAGAGGCAGTGCCTGTCTTATGTAGCAGGAGATAATTCCAAAAAGTAAGTTTTGCCACATGAAACACCCAATTCCTACCTTGGGAAAGGGCATCCTGATGAGATGGCAGTGGTTGGTTGGGTGTAGAAGGGATGCGGGTGGTTCTAAACCACTGAGCCTCTTGGGCTTGCTGATCAGATGGTCGGCGATTCGAATCCCTGCAACGGGATGAACTCCCGTTGCTTTGTCCCTGCTCCTGCCAGCCTAGCAGTTTGAAAGCATGCCAGTACAAGTAGGTAAATAGGCACCATTGTGGCGGGAAGGTAAATGGCATTTCTGTGAGCTTCCGTCATGGTGTCCCCTTATGCCAGAAGTGTTTTAGTCATGCTGGCCACATGACTCGTAAAGCTGTCAAACACCAGCTCCCTTGGACTGAAAGCGAGATGAGCGCCGCAACCCCATAGTTACCTTCTTCTAGGCTTAACCATCCAGGGGTCCTTTACCTTTACTTTTTTGAAGGGGTGAAACAATCTTTTATGTATCCTATTCCCAAAATGTATAGGGCTTTGTACCCCAGTAGTAGCACCCCAAACTTAGCTCAGTAACTAACTAGCAGCAATATATCCAATATTTTACATTTACTATGTAAGCAAACATTGAATTCTTCTGTACACTTACTGTACAGCTCTCTTGCTATGTTCTGGCCAGTAAATATGAAACAAGGAATCTACACAGCTATAATAGGACCCTGGAACTTTTTTCAAATACCAGGATCTTAATTGTTGTTTGATAGTCTGTTGACTGCAAATATATTCATGCATGATGCAAACAGTGTACCTGAAGGAGCGTCTCCACCCCCATCGTTCAGCCCGGACACTGAGGTCCAGCACCAAGGGCCTTCTGGTGGTTCCCTCACTGTAAGAAGTGAGGTTACAGGGAACCAGGTAGAGGGCCTTCTCGGTGGTGGCGCCCGCCCTGTGGAATGCCCTCCCATCAGATGTCAAAGAAATAAACAACCATCTGACTTTTAGAAAACATCTGAAGGCAACCCTGTATTGGGAAATTTTTAATATCTCTAATGTTTTACAATTTTTAATTTTTATTATTAAACTGCATTATGGGAAGTTTGCACTGGTACGCATCCCTTCTCCCTCCTCTGTCACCCAGCATCTGTTGCCACACCATCTCATACATCTCTCTCATGCCAGAAGCCCTCAACAAAAACTTTCAAAATTCTCCACAGAACCCAAGATATGGCCCATTTTGCAGCCATCATATATGATGAACGCTGTAACAGAACTGGGCTTCTTTACTCCCTGATTAGCAGCGGTGTGCCTTTAGTGCACTCCAGAAATTATAGAGATAAAGGGAACTCTCGTTAAAGTCACCTGACACCACCTAACATCTTCAGTTGCCCTGGCTATATAACATAGCAGTACAGTGGTACCTCGGGTTAAGAACTTTATTCGTTCTGGAGGTCCGTTCTTAACCTGAAACTGTTCTTAACCTGAGGTACCACTTTAGCTAATGGGGCCTCCCACTGCCGCCGCTGCCCAATTTCTGTTCTCATCCTGAAGCAAAGTTTTTAACCTGAGGTACTTTTTCTGGGTTAGTGGAGTCTGTAACCTGAAGCGTCTGTAACCTGAGGTGTCTGTAACCCGAGGTACCACAGTACTAGGAGTTACTAACTCTGGTCAGTTTGCTCACCAGCCCCACTTAACATTCACCCTTCCTCACTCTCCAACTTTTCTGTCCTGTTGTCATGCTGTAGTTTGTAACCCTACCTGTCACCAGCCAAACTGCATTGTGACGATATCCTTACATTTTTATTATATAGTAATATGGAATAACACCAGCAGTGGAGGAGGAGGAGCCGGAACAACTGCAGAATAGGTAAGCTTTTACGATTCCCTATTCTGCTTTTTCTGCTGCTATCCCTGAGAGATGAAGTAACATCCATGGGGAACCAACACCACACAGACTTACAAAAGCTGGGTTTGACACTAAACTTCTTGGTGGGTAGATTTTAAAAAAATAATGTTCTGTCGATATGCATATGTTTTGGGCCAGGAAGCAGGTGTCGGTCTTGAGTGTTTTGTTTTTATATGCTGGTTAATGGGTGGGAGTGTTGTTTTGTTTATTGTAAGTATGCAGCCAATATTTTCAATCACTGTTATGCAGGGTTTCTTTGAACCCCCCCCCCAAAAAAAAAATATGTTGTATGGAATATTAATGTGTTATATTATTTTGCTTATTTCCATAATGTGTGTTTGTATTCCAGTGGAAGTCACTTAGAGATTGTTTGTGCAACAAATAAGGTTGATAACTAATAACAATAAATAACAAATGTGGCTAAGCACACTGCGTTTTCTTCAGCTTTTAAAATGGACCTTCTTACTAGGATGATTCGATTAAATGTGAACTTCTGAGCTCTGTTTTATAGCTGTCTTGGGGCAATAAAATGTGTCTTTTGCTTGAACTGCCCCATAACGGATTTTCAGGATGTAGCTGTATTCCATAAAGCCTATACAGTATGTCCACAGTGCCTCATTCCAGCAACCTCCAGCAAACCTTCCTCATAAAATGCACACCATTCTGATGAGCCAGCTAGGGTCCCATTCAGTTCATTGTTATAGCTCCATATTCTCCTGCGGTGTCTGGATTACGTATGCAAACAATGACAGATACAATCTAAACAAGATGGCCTTTGCAAAGATCTCCCTGTGAGATCATCCAGTAAGAGGATAACATACTGCAACAAAATGTTGTTGTAATAATATACCCTGCTGACTTAAGTGCCTTTTCTTTTCTTTTTTTGTAAGATGGCTTTTCTGAGGGTTTCATGCTAATGTCTAAAGGAAATAAGTGATAAATGTCAGTGGCGTAGCATGGGGGGTGCAGGGGGGGCCGGCCGCACAGGGCGCAAGATCTGGGGGGGGGGGCGTGCTCGCACTCGCAGCTCTCTGCCCCTACCTGGCTCACTCACTCTCTCTCACTGCAGTGCTGGCTGTGCGAATCGGATCCAAGCCGCCGGGTCACCGCCCACTGTGGGGGGGGGGTGCCAGGCGCGTGCAGTGCGGTGCAGAGAGAGAGAGGGGGACTATCTGGGGGAGGGACAGTGCAGCGGGGGGGGCGCAAATTACTTGCCTTGCCCCGGGTGCTGACAACCCATGCTACGCCACTGATAAATGTATCAGGTATCTTGGTATGAACCTATCTAATACTAAAGCCTGCTGCATCCATGCATGGCCATCACTTCATGATTGCAACATCAAGCAATGAGTACTCACACTTTATATGTGGGTGCCCTTTGCGGGATTGCGTGTGGGGCTACAGTTCCCAGGGAACTTAATAGTAGAAGGGGGCTGGCTTGCCTCTCAGTGTTAATTTTTGGATGTTCACGCCCAGCCTCAGTAATCAAGTTTCTTGCTGGTAGGTGGAGCCAACTCCATTTATAAATAAGGGATGGAGCCGACAATAGCCAAGCAGTCGGCTCTGGAGATTCACCCTCCCTTTGTTTAATGTTTTCTTGTTGCAGGTTAACTTTTTCTTCCTGTGTAGCGGGCGCTGCTACAGTCTTTGACTGGTTGCTGTTGAAGGACCAGGAAGAAATTTGCCTGCATTGGCAGGTTTTGTCTTCCCCGTAGCAATTCATCACTGCTTTGGCAGTTATGGCCTTAAGTAGTGGCACTGTGGGTTAAACCACAGAGCTTAGGGCTTGCTGATCAGAAGGTCGGCGGTTCAAATCCCCGCGACGGGGTGAGCTCCCGTTGCTCAGTCCTAGCTCCTGCCCACCTAGCAGTTCGAAAGCACGGTAAAGTGCAAGTAGATAAATAGGTACCGCTCCAGTGGGAAGGTAAACGGCGTTTCCATGCGCTGCTCTGGTTCACCAGAAGCGGCTTAGTCATGCTGGCCACATGACCCGGAAGCTGTACGCCGGCTCCCTCGGCCATTAAAGCGAGATGAGCGCCGCAACCCCAGAGTCGCTCACGACTGGACCTAATGGTCAGGGGTCCTTAGAATCCTTTAATCTTATATTGGGGGGGCATGGTGACTCACCCCCCCCCCCGCGGTGGAGATTCCAGGATCCCCTCTTAAATGGGTTATATATATATATATACCATATTTTTCGCCCTATAGGGCGCACTTTTCCCCCTCCAAAAATGAAGGGGGAAGTATGTGTACGTCCTATGGGGCGAATGCAGGCTTTCACCGAAGCCTGGAGAGCACCAGCACCAGCCCCACAAGGTTGGGGGACAGAGGGAGGCGGAACGCCGCCATCCCGCTGTCTCCCGAAGTGGTTTGGAGTCTGACAGCGGGGAGACCCCGCCGCCAGCCCCGCAAGCTCCGGGGACAGTGAGGAGGCGCAGCGCGTCTTCCCGCTGTCCCCTTACCTGGTCTGAAGGCGGGCGGCGGGGAGAAGAGCGCTTCTCCCCGCTGCCTGCCCCGCATGCTCCGGGGACAGCGGGGAGGCGCAGTGCGTCTTCCCGCTGTCCCTGGACCTGGTCTGAAGGCGGGCTGTGGGGAGAAGAGTGCTTCTCTCCGCTGCCGGCTCCACAAGCGCCTGGGGGGAAAATAAATTTTTTTCCCTTTATTTCCCCCCCAAAAAACATGGTGCGTCCTATGGGGCGAAAAATACGGTGTGTGTGTGAGGTTGATGGGCTGGGCTGCCTGCTACACTTATGTCTCACAGAGCACCCCCATATCCCATTTACCCTGATGTGCCCCAGTTCCCCCGGCTGTGGGGCTTGGAGGGATACACGCCCAAGGCCTAAGCCAAGGTCTTCCTACATTTGGAAGTTTAATAAAGTTGTGGCCTAATTTTAATTCCATAACACGTTGTCAGAGTCTTTATTCCTTTCTTATGATCCCCGGGGGCTTGGGCTGTCACGCCTGGTCACGCAATGACTTTTATGTTTAAATGAACCATCAGAGGTCAAACAGTATAAACAGGACTTTCATGTCACCTCAGATCCATTCAAGGTAGTAAATCTCAATGGAGGCGATTCATGCATTTAAATGCTAGTCATCAAGTGTCCAGTCCTCAAGGAAAGAGAAATAAACCAATATACCTTCATGTGTGAACCAGCTCTGTGACTATTTGATTTTGCACCTATCTTCTCCTTCTGGTTCCCAAACAAGATTGTAGTCAGTTCTGTAATGCAACTGTATATATTTGCACATGTTCAGCAGAGTTCTGCTACTTACTCAATCTTTGAAAGTCACAAAGGATATATATTGTAAACTAGCATTAACATCAAAAGTTTGTACGCTAAAGACATAACCAAGTTTTCTGGTTATTATGATAGGAACACAGACAGATCATGCTATATATTTTGAGGTATGCTACTGACACTGCCTGTTCACATTCAGTTTTAACTATCATTCGGCAAGATCACAAGTCCAATACAAAACAAAAACCCAACTCTTTAGATTTAAAGAATATCAAGTCTACAGAGATTTTTTTAAAAAAATAAATAAATAAAGAGCTAGAATCAGTGGCGTAGCATGGGTTGTCAGCGCCCGGGGCAAGGCAAGTAATTTGTGCCCCCCCCCCCCCGCTGCACTGTCCCTCCCCCAGATAGTCCCTCGCTCTCTCTCCGCACCGCACCACACGCCTGCGGCTGGGCCCCCCCTGCACCCCCCACGCTACGCCACTGGCTAGAATGAGGCTGCAACCTTGGCCCATGTCACTGAAATCGGTAGAACTTACTTGTAAGTAAATATGCATTAGACTGGGCTGTAGGTGTTCACTCCTAAACGTACTTACTAGTGCATAAGCTTCATTTAATACTCACAGGAATAGGATTGCTCTGCATCAGGACTGTTAAAATGAATTTGAAGGAAATTCCTGAAGCACAAGACTCCTAAATTAAACTTGATGTAGAAAATTTCTTTTAGAAAGATTCTGTTGGATTTAGCTGTTTTAGAGTTAAGTTCGAAAGTTAAGTTGTCGAGGGCGGATTTCTTTTCCTGTGATAAAAAGCCTTCTCTTTCGACAGCCAAACATCTCAGGGGAGCATTTGCAACCGTTTGGCACCATTTTTGAGTCAATTGGAGAACGTCAGATTTTTGTTGAAATTGTGACCCCGGGGCTTAGGGATTTTTTCAAAAAAATCTTTTTCTGCCGGTTAAGTTGTCGAGGGCTGATTTCTGTTCCTGTGATAAAAAGCCTTCTGTTTCGACGGCCAAACATCTCAGGGGAGCATTTCAAACCGTTTGGCGTCATATTTGAGTGAATTGCAACCGTTTGGCATCATTTTTGAGTGAATTGCCAGAAGTCAGATTTTTGTTGAAATTGTGACCCCCGGGCTTACGGATTTTTTCAAAAAAATCTTTTTCTGCCGGTTAAGTTGTCGAGGGCTGATTTCTTTTCCTGTAATAAAAAGCCTTCTGTTTCGACTGCCAAACATCTCAGGGGAGTATTTCGAAGCGTTTCGAACCATTTTTGAGTGAATTGCCAAAAGTCAGATTTTTGCTGAAATTGTGATCCCGGGGTTTAGGGATATTTTCAAAAAAATCTTTTTCTGCGGTTAAGTTGTCGAGGGCTGATTTCTTTTCCTGTGATACAAAGCCTTCTGTTTCGACCGCCAAACATCTCAGGGGAGTATTTCGAAGCGTTTCGAACCATTTTTGAGTGAATTGCCAAAAGTCAGATTTTTGCTGAAATTGTGACCCCGGGGCTTAGGGATTTTTTCAAAAAAATCTTTTTCTGCCGGTTAAGCTGTCGAGGGCTAATTTCTTTTCCTGTAATAAAAAGCCTTCTGTTTCGACCGCCAAACCTTTCAGGGAACCATTTGCAACCGTTTGGCATCATTTTTGAGTGACTTGCCAAAAGTCAGATTTTTGCTGAAATTGTGACCCCGGGGCTTAGGGATTTTTACAAAAAAATCTTTTTCTGCCGGTTAAGTTGTCGAGGGCTGATTTCTTTTCCTGTGATACAAAGCCTTCTGTTTAGACCGCCAAACATCTCAGGGGAGCATTTGCAACCGTCTGGCACCATTTTTGAGTCAATTGGAGAACATCAGATTTTTCCTGAAATTGTGACCCCGGGGCTTAGGGATTTTTTCATAAAAATCTTTTTCTGCTGATTAAGTTGTCGAGGTCTAATTTCTTTTCCAGTAATAAAAAGCCTTCTGTTTCGACCGCCAAACATCTCAGGGGAGCATTTCGAAGCGTTTGGCACCATTTTTGAGTGACTTGCCAAAAGTCAGATTTTTGCTGAAATTGTGACCCCGGGGCTTAGGGATTTTTTCAAAAAAATCTTTTTCTGCCGGTTAAGTTGTCGAGGTCTAATTTCTTTTCCTGTGATAAAAAGACTTCTGTTTCGAACGCCAAACCTTTCAGGGGAGCATTTGCAAACGTTCCGCACCATTTTTGAGTCAATTGGAGAACGTCAGATTTTTGCTGAAATTGTGACCCCGGGGCTTAGGGATTTTTTCAAAAAAATCTTTTTCTGCCGGTTAAGTTGTCGAGGGCTGATTTCTTTTCCTGTGATACAAAGCCTTCTGTTTCGACCGCCAAACATCTCAGGGGAGCATTTGCAACCGTCTGGCACCATTTTTGAGTCAATTGGAGAACATCAGATTTTTCCTGAAATTGTGACCCCGGGGCTTAGGGATTTTTTCAAAAAAAACTTTTTCTGCTGATTAAGTTGTCGAGGTCTAATTTCTTTTCCAGTAATAAAAAGCCTTCTTCTTCGACCGCCAAACATCTCAGGGGAGCATTTCGAAGCGTTTGGCACCATTTTTGAGTGACTTGCCAAAAGTCAGATTTTTGCTGAAATTGTGACCCCGGGGCTTAGGGATTTTTTCAAAAAAATCTTTTTCTGCTGATTAAGTTGTTGAGGTCTAATTTCTTTTCCAGTAATAAAAAGCCTTCTGTTTCGACCGCCAAACATCTCACGGGAGCATTTCGAAGCGTTTGGAACCATTTTTGAGTGACTTGCCAAAAGTCAGATTTTTGCTGAAATTGTGACCCCGGGGCTTAGGGATTTTTTCAAAAAAATCTTTTTCTGCCGGTTAAGTTGTCGAGGTCTAATTTCTTTTCCTGTGATAAAAAGCCTTCTGTTTCGACCACCAAACATCTCATGGGAGCATTTGCAACCGTCTGGCACCATTTTTGAGTCAATTGGAGAACGTCAGATTTTTGCTGAAATTCTGACCCCGGGGCTTAGGGATTTTTTCAAAAAAATCTTTTTCTGCCGGTTAAGTTGTCGAGGGCTGATTTCTTTTCCTGTGATACAAAGCCTTCTGTTTCGACCGCCAAACATGTCAGGGGAGCATTTGCAACCGTCTGGCACCATTTTTGAGTCAATTGGAGAACATCAGATTTTTCCTGAAATTGTGACCCCGGGGCTTAGGGATTTTTTCAAAAAAAACTTTTTCTGCTGATTAAGTTGTCGAGGTCTAATTTCTTTTCCAGTAATAAAAAGCCTTCTTCTTCGACCGCCAATCATCTCAGGGGAGCATTTCGAAGCGTTTGGCACCATTTTTGAGTGACTTGCCAAAAGTCAGATTTTTGCTGAAATTGTGACCCCGGGGCTTAGGGATTTTTTCAAAAAAATCTTTTTCTGCTGATTAAGTTGTTGAGGTCTAATTTCTTTTCCAGTAATAAAAAGCCTTCTGTTTCGACCGCCAAACATCTCACGGGAGCATTTCGAAGCGTTTGGAACCATTTTTGAGTGACTTGCCAAAAGTCAGATTTTTGCTGAAATTGTGACCCCGGGGCTTAGGGATTTTTTCAAAAAAATCTTTTTCTGCCGGTTAAGTTGTCGAGGTCTAATTTCTTTTCCTGTGATAAAAAGACTTCTGTTTCGAACGCCAAACCTTTCAGGGGAGCATTTGCAAACGTTGCGCACCATTTTTGAGTCAATTGGAGAACGTCAGATTTTTGCTGAAATTCTGACCCCGGGGCTTAGGGATTTTTTCAAAAAAATCTTTTTCTGCCGGTTAAGTTGTCGAGGGCTGATTTCTTTTCCTGTGATACAAAGCCTTCTGTTTCGACCGCCAAACATCTCAGGGGAGCATTTGCAACCGTCTGGCACCATTTTTGAATCAATTGGAGAACATCAGATTTTTCCTGAAATTGTGACCCCGGGGCTTAGGGATTTTTTCAAAAAAAACTTTTTCTGCTGATTAAGTTGTCGAGGTCTAATTTCTTTTCCAGTAATAAAAAGCCTTCTTCTTCGACCGCCAATCATCTCAGGGGAGCATTTCGAAGCGTTTGGCACCATTTTTGAGTGACTTGCCAAAAGTCAGATTTTTGCTGAAATTGTGACCCCGGGGCTTAGGGATTTTTTCAAAAAAATCTTTTTCTGCTGATTAAGTTGTCGAGGTCTAATTTCTTTTCCAGTAATAAAAAGCCTTCTGTTTCGACCGCCAAACATCTCACGGGAGCATTTCGAAGCGTTTGGAACCATTTTTGAGTGACTTGCCAAAAGTCAAATTTTTGCTGAAATTGTGACCCCGGGGCTTAGGGATTTTTTCAAAAAAATCTTTTTCTGCCGGTTAAGTTGTCGAGGTCTAATTTCTTTTCCTGTGATAAAAAGACTTCTGTTTCGAAAGCCAAACCTTTCAGGGGAGCATTTGCAAACGTTGCGCACCATTTTTGAGTCAATTGGAGAACGTCAGATTTTTGCTGAAATTCTGACCCCGGGGCTTTGGGATTTTTTCAAAAAAATCTTTGTCTGCCGGTTAAGTTGTCGAGGGCTGATTTCTTTTCCTGTGATACAAAGCCTTCTGTTTCGACCACCAAACATCTCATGGGAGCATTTGCAACCGTCTGGCACCATTTTTGAGTCAATTGGAGAACATCAGATTTTTCCTGAAATTGTGACCCCGGGGCTTAGGGATTTTTTCAAAAAAAACTTTTTCTGCTGATTAAGTTGTTGAGGTCTAATTTCTTTTCCTGTAATAAAAAGCCTTCTTCTTCGACCGCCAAACATCTCAGGGGAGCATTTCGAAGCGTTTGGCACCATTTTTGAGTGACTTGCCAAAAGTCAGATTTTTGCTGAAATTGTGACCCCGGGGCTTAGGGATTTTTTCAAAAAAATCTTTTTCTCCCGGTAAAGCTGTCGAGGGCTAATTTCTTTTCCAGTGATAAAAAGCCTTCTGTTTCGACCGCCAAACATGTCAGGGGAGCATTTTCAACCGTTTGGCACCATTTTTGAGTCAATTGGAGAACGTCAGATTTTTGCTGAAATTGTGACCCCGGGGCTTAGGGATTTTTTCAAAAAAATCTTTTTCTGCCGGTTAAGTTGTCAAGGGGTAATTTCTTTTCCTGTGATAAAAAGACTTCTGTTTCGACCGCGAAACATCTCAGGGGAGCATTTGCAACCGTCTAGCACCATTTTTGAGTCAATTGGAGAACATCAGATTTTTCCTGAAATTGTGACCCCGGGGCTTAGGGATTTTTTCAAAAAAATCTTTTTATGCGGTTAAGTTGTCGAGGGCTGATTTCTTTTCCTGTGATAAAAAGCCTTCTGTTTCGACCGCCAAACATCTCAGCGGAGCATTTGCAACTGTTTGGCATCATTTTTGAGTGAGTTGGAAAAAGTCAGATTTTTGCTGAAATTGTGACCCCGGGGCTTAGGGATTTTTTCAAAAAAATCTTTTTCTGCCAGTTAAGTTGTCGAGGGCTGATTTCTTTTCCTATGATAAAAAGCCTTCTGTTTCGAATACTAAACATCTCAGGGGATCATTTGCATCCGTTTGGCACCATTTTTGAGTGAATTGCCAAAAGTCAGATTTTTGCTGAAATTGTGACCCCGGGGTTTAGGGATTTTTTCAAAAAAATCTTTTCCTGCCGCTTAAATTGTCGAGGGCTGATTTCTTTTCCTATGACAAAAAGCCTTCTGTTTCGACCGCCAAACATCTCAGGGGATCATTTTAATCCCATTGGCAGCATTTTTCAGTGACGTGCCAAAAGTCAGATTTTTGATGAAATTGTGACTTCGGGGCTTGGGGATTTTTTCAAAAAAATCTTTTTCTGCCGGTTAAGTTGTCGAGGGCTGATTTCTTTTCCTGTGATAAAAACCCTTCTGTTTCGACCGCCAAACCTTTCAGGGGAGCATTTGCAACCGTTTGGCACCATTTTTGAGTGAGTTGGAAAAAGTCAGATTTTTGCTGAAATTGTGACCCCGGGGCTTAGGGATTTTTTCAAAAAAATCTTTTTCTGCCGGTTAAGTTGTCGAGGGCTGATTTCTTTTCCTGTGATAAAAAGCCTTCTGTTTAGACCGCCAAACATCTCAGGGGATCATTTGCAACCGTTTGACATCATTTTTGAGTGACTTGCCAAAAGTCTGATTTTTGCTGAAATTGTGACCCCGGGGCTTAGGGATTTTTTCAAAAAAATCTTTTTCTGACAGTTAAGTTGTCGAGGGCTGATTTCTTTTCCTGTGATAAAAAGCCTTCTGTTTCGACCGCCAAACATCTCAGCGGAGCATTTGCAACCGTTTGGCACCATTTTTGAGTGAGTTGGAAAAAGTCAGATTTTTGCTGAAATTGTGACCCCGGGGATTAGGGATTTTTTCAAAAAAATCTTTTTCTGCCAGTTAAGTTGTCGAGGGCTGATTTCTTTTCCTATGATAAAAAGCCTTCTGTTTCGAACGCCAAACATCTCAGGCGATCATTTGCATCCGTTTGGCACCATTTTTGAGTGAATTGCCAAAAGTCAGATTTTTGCTGAAATTGTGACCCCGGGGCTTAGGGATTTTTTCAAAAAAATCTTTTTCTGCCGGTTAAGTTGTCGAGGGCTGATTTCTTTTCCTGTGACAAAAAGCCTTCTGTTTCGACCATCAAACATCTCAGGAGATCATTTTCATCCCTTTGGCACCATTTTTGAGTGATGTGCCAAAAGTCAGATTTTTCATGAAATTGTGACCCCGGGGCGTAGGGATTTTTTCAAAAAAATCTTTTTCTGCCGGTTAAGTTGTCGAGGGTTGATTTCTTTTCCCGTGATAAAAAGCCTTCTGTTTCGACTGTGAAACCTTTAAGGGGAGCATTTCCAACCGTTTTTCATCATTTTTGAGTGACTTGCCAAAAGTCAGATTTTTGCTGAAATTGTGACCCCGGGGCTTAGGGATTTTTTCAAAAAAAATCGTTTTCTGCTGGTTAAGTTGTCGAGGTCAAATTTCTTCACCTGTGATAAAAAGCCTTCTGTTTCGACCGCCAAACACCTCAGGGGAGCATTTGCAACCGTTTGGCATCATTTTTGAGTGCCTTAAAAAAAGTCAGATTTTTGCTGAAATTGTGACCCCGGGGCTTAGGGATTTTTTCAAAAAAATCTTTTTCTGCCGGTTAAGTTGTCGAGGGCTGATTTCTTTTCCTGTGATAAAAAGCCTTCTGTTTCGACCGCCAAACCTTTCAGGGGAGCATTTGCAACCGTTTGGCACCATTTTTGAGTGAGTTGGAAAAAGTCAGATTTTTGCTGAAATTGTGACCCCGGGGCTTAGGGATTTTTTCAAAAAAATCTTTTTCTGCCGGTTAAGTTATCGAGGGCTGATTTCTTTTCCTGTGATAAAAAGCCTTCTGTTTCGACCGCCAAACATCTCAGGGGATCATTTGCAACCGTTTGACATCATTTTTGAGTGACTTGCCAAAAGTCAGATTTTTGCTGAAATTGTCACCCCGGGGTTTAGGCATTTTTTCAAAAAAAAATCTTTTTCTGCCAGTTAAGTTGTCGAGGGCTGATTTCTTTTCCTGCGATAAAAAGCCTTCTGTTTCGACCTATAAATATCTCAGGGGATCATTTGCATCCGTTTGGCACCATTTTTGAGTGAGTTCGAAAATGTCAGATTTTTGCTGAAATTGTGACCCCGGGGCTTAGGGATTTTTTCAAAAAAATCTTTTTCTGCCGGTTAACTTGTCGAGGGCTGATTTCTTTTCCTGTGATAAAAAGCCTTCTGTTTCGACCGCCAAACCTTCCAGGGGAGCATTTGCAACCGTTTGGCACCATTTTTGAGTGACTTGCCAAAAGTCAGATTTTTGATGAAATTGTGACCCCGGGGCTTGGGGATTTTTTCAAAAAAATCTTTTTCTGCCAGTTAAGTTGTCGAGGGCTGCTTTCTTTTCCTGTGATAAAAAGCCTTCTGTTTCGACCGCCAAACATCTCAGGCGATCATTTGCATCCGTTTGGCACCATTTTTGAGTGAATTGCCAAAAGTCAGATTTTTGCTGAAATTGTGACCCCGGGGCTTAGGGATTTTTTCAAAAAAATCTTTTTCTGCCGGTTAAGTTGTCGAGGGCTGATTTCTTTTCCTGTGACAAAAAGCCTTCTGTTTCGACCATCAAACATCTCAGGAGATCATTTTCATCCCTTTGGCACCATTTTTGAGTGATGTGCCAAAAGTCAGATTTTTCATGAAATTGTGACCCCGGGGCGTAGGGATTTTTTCAAAAAAATCTTTTTCTGCCGGTTAAGTTGTCGAGGGTTGATTTCTTTTCCCGTGATAAAAAGCCTTCTGTTTCGACTGTGAAACCTTTAAGGGGAGCATTTCCAACCGTTTTTCATCATTTTTGAGTGACTTGCCAAAAGTCAGATTTTTGCTGAAATTGTGACCCCGGGGCTTAGGGATTTTTTCAAAAAAATCTTTTTCTCCGGTTAAGTTGTCGAGGGTTGATTTCTTTTCCTGTGATAAAAAGCCTTCTGTTTCGACGTATAAATATCTCAGGGGATCATTTGCATCCGTTTGGCACCATTTTTGAGTGAGTTGGAAAAAGTCAGATTTTTGCTGAAATTGTGACCCCGGGGCTTGGGGATTTTTTCAAAAAAATCTTTTTCTGCCGGTTAAGTTGTCGAGGGCTGATTTCTTTTCCTGTGATAAAAAGCCTTCTGTTTCGACCGCCAAACCTTCCAGGGGAGCATTTGCAACCGTTTGGCACCATCTTTGAGTGACTTGCCAAAAGTCAGATTTTTGATGAAATTGTGACCCCGGGGCTTGGGGATTTTTTCAAAAAAATCTTTTTCTGCCAGTTAAGTTGTCGAGGGCTGATTTCTTTTCCTGTGATAAAAAGCCTTCTGTTTCGACCGCCAAACATCTCAGGGGAGCATTTGCAACCGTTTGGCATCATTTTTGAGTGACTTGCCAAAAGTCAGATTTTTGCTTAAATTGTGACCCCGGGGCTTAGGGATTTTTTCAAAAAAATCTTTTTCTGCCGGTTAAGTTGTCAAGGGCTGATTTCTTTTCCTGTGATAAAAAGCCTTCTGTTTTGACCGCCAAACCTTTCAGGGGAGCATTTGCAACCGGTTGGCACCATTTTTGAGTGAGTTGGAAAAAGTCAGATTTTTGCTGAAATTGTGACCCCGGGGCTTAGGGATTTTTTCAAAAAAATCTTTTTCTGCCGGTTAAGTTTTCGAAGGCTGATTTCTTTTCCTGTAATAAAAAGCCTTCTGTTTCGACCGCCAAACCTTTCAGGGGAGCATTTGCAACCGTTTGGCACCATTTTTGAGTGAGTTGGAAAAAGTCAGATTTTTGCTGAAATTGTGACCCCGGGGCTTTGGGATTTTTTCAAAAAAATCTTTTTCTGCCGGTTAAGTTGTCGAGGGCTGATTTCTTTTCCTGTAATAAAAAGCCTTCTGTTTCGACCGCCAAACATCTCTAGGGATCATTTGCAACCGTTTGGCATCATTTTTGAGTGACTTGCCAAAAGTCAGATTTTTGCTGAAATTGTGGCCTAGGGATTTTTTCAAAAAAATCTTTTTCTACCAGTTAAGTTTTCGAGGGCTGATTTCTTTTCCTGTGATAAAAAGCCTTCTGTTTCGACCGCCAAACATGTCAGGGGAGCATTTGCAACCGTTTGGCATCATTTTTGAGTGACGTGACAAAAGTCAGATTTTTGCTGAAATTGTGACCCCGGGGCTTAGGAATTTTTTCAAAAAAATCTTTTTCTGCCGGTTAAGTTGTCGAGGGCTGATTTCTTTTCCTGTGATAGAAAGCCTTCTGTTTCGACCGCCAAACCTTTCAGGGGAGCATTTGCAACCGTTTGGCACCATTTTTGAGTGAGTTGGAAAAAGTCAGATTTTTGCTGAAATTGTGACCCCGGGGCTTAGGGATTTTTTCAAAAAAATCTTTTTCTGCCCTTTAAGTTGTCGAGGGCTGATTTCTTTTCCCGTGATAAAAAGCCTTCTGTTTCGACTGTGAAACCTTTAAGGGGAGCATTTCCAACCGTTTTTCATCATTTTTGAGTGACTTGCCAAAAGTCAGATTTTTGCTGAAATTGTGACCCCGGGGCTTAGGGATTTTTTCAAAAAAATCTTTTTCTGCCGGTTAAGTTTTCGAAGGCTGATTTCTTTTCCTGTAATAAAAAGCCTTCTGTTTCGACCGCCAAACCTTTCAGGGGAGCATTTTCAACCGTTTGGCACCATTTTTGAGTGAGTTGGAGAAAGTCAGATTTTTGCTGAAATTGTGACCCCGGGGCTTTGGGATTTTTTCAAAAAAATCTTTTTCTGCCGGTTAAGTTGTCGAGGGCTGATTTCTTTTCCTGTGACAAAAAGCCTTCTGTTTCGACCACCAAACATCTCAGGAGATCATTTTCATCCCTTTGGCACCATTTTTGAGTGATGTGCCAAAAGTCAGATTTTTCATGAAATTGTGACCCCGGGGCTTGGGGATTTTTTCAAAAACATCTTTTTCTGCCGGTTAACTTGTCGAGAGCTGATTTCTTTTCCTGTGATAAAAAGCCTTCTGTTTCGACCGCCAAACCTTTGAGGGGAGCATTTTCAACCGTTTGGCACCATTTTTGAGTGACTTGCCAAAAGTCAGATTTTTGCTGAAATTGTGACCCCGGGGCTTAGGAATTTTTTCAAAAAAATCTTTTTCTGCCGGTTATGTTGTCGAGGGTTGATTTCTTTTCCTGTGATAAAAAGCCTTCTGTTTCGACCTATAAATATCTCAGGGGATCATTTGCATCCGTTTGGCACCATTTTTGAGTGAGTTGGAAAAAGTCAGATTATTGCTGAAATTGTGACCCCGGGGCTTAGGGATTTTTTCAAAAAAATCTTTTTCTGCCGGGTAAGTTGTCGAGGGCTGATTTCTTTTCCTGTGACAAAAAGCCTTCTGTTTCGACCGCCAAACATCTCAGGGGAGCATTTGCATCCGTTTGGCACCATTTTTGAGTGACTTGCCAAAAGTCAGATTTTTGCTGAAATTGTGACCTCGGGGCTTTGGGATTTTTTCAAAAAAATCTTTTTCTGCTGGTTAAATTGTCGAGGGCTGATTTCTTTTCCTGTGATAAAAAGCCTTCTGTTTCGACTGGCAAACATCTCAGGGGATCATTTTCATCCGTTTGGCACCATTTTTGAGTGAATTGCCAAAAGTCAGATTTTTGCTGAAATTGTGGCCTAGGGATTTTTTCAAAAAAATCTTTTTCTACCGCTTAAGTTGTCGAGGGCTGATTTCTTTTCCTGTGATAAAAAGCCTTCTGTTTCGACCGCCAAACATCTCAGGGGAGCATTTGCAACCGTTTGGCATCATTTTTGAGTGACGTGCCAAAAGTCAGATTTTTGCTGAAATTGTGACCCCGGGGCTTAGGGATTTTTTCAAAACAATCTTTTTCTGCCGGTTAAGTTGTCGAGGGCTGATTTCTTTTCCTGTGATAAAAAGCCTTCTGTTTCGACCGCCAAACATGTCAGGGGAGCATTTGCAACCGTTTGGCACCATTTTTGAGTGACTTGCCAAAAGTCAGATTTTTGATGAAATTGTGACCCCGGGGCTTAAGGATTTTTTCAAAAAAATCTTTTTCTGCCGGTTAAGTTGTCGAGGGCTGATTTCTTTTCCTGTGATAAAAAGCCTTCTGTTTCGACCGCCAAACATGTCAGGGGAGCATTTGCAACCGTTTGGCACCATTTTTGAGTGACTTGCCAAAAGTCAGATTTTTGATGAAATTGTGACCCCGGGGCTTAGGGATTTTTTCAAAAAAATCTTTTTCTGCCGGTTAAGTTGTCGAGGGCTGATTTCTTATCCTGTGATAAAAAGCCTTCTGTTTCGACCGCCAAACATGTCAGGGGAGCATTTGCAACCGTTTGGCACCATTTTTGAGTGACTTGCCAAAAGTCAGATTTTTGCTGAAATTGTGACCCCGGGGCTTAGGGATTTTTTCAAAAAAATCTTTTTCTGCCAGTTAAGTTGTCAAGGCCTGATTTTTTTCCCTGTGATAAAAAGCCTTCTGTTTCGACCGGTCAACATCTCAGGGGAGCATTTGCAACTGTTTGGCACCATTTTTGAGTGAGTTGGAAAAAGTCAGATTTTTGCTGAAATTGTGACCCCGGGGCTTTGGGATTTTTTCAAAAAAATCTTTTTCTGCCGGTTAAGTTGTCGAGGGCTGATTTCTTTTCCTGTAATAAAAAGCCTTCTGTTTCGACCGCCAAACATCTCTAGGGATCATTTCCAACCGTTTGGCATCATTTTTGAGTGACTTGCCAAAAGTCAGATTTTTGCTGAAATTGTGGCCTAGGGATTTTTTCAAAAAAATCTTTTTCTACCAGTTAAGTTGTCGAGGGCTGATTTCTTTTCCTGTGATAAAAAGCCTTCTGTTTCGACCGCCAAACATGTCAGGGGAGCATTTGCAACCGTTTGGCATGATTTTTGAGTGACTTGCCAAAAGTCAGATTTTTGCTGAAATTTTGACCCCGGGGCTTAAGGAATTTTTCAAAAAAATCATTTTCTGCCGGTTAAGTTGTCGAGGGCTGATTTCTTTTCCTGTGATAAAAAGCCTTCTGTTTCAACCGCCAAACATGTCAGGGGAGCATTTGCAACCGTTTGGCATCATTTTTGAGTGACGTGCCAAAAGTCACATTTTTGCTGAAATTGTGACCCCGGGGCTTAGGGATTTTTTCAAAACAATCTTTTTCTGCAGGTTAAGTTGTCGAGGGCTGATTTCTTTTCCTGTGATAAAAAGCCTTCTGTTTCGACCGCCAAACATGTCAGGGGAGCATTTGCAACCGTTTGGCACCATTTTTGAGTGACTTGCCAAAAGTCAGATTTTTGATGAAATTGTGACCCCGGGGCTTAGGGATTTTTTCAAAAAAATCTTTTTCTGCCGGTTAAGTTGTCGACGGCTGATTTCTTTTCCTGTGATAAAAAGCCTTCTGTTTCGACCGGTCAACATCTCAGGGGAGCATTTGCAACCGTTTGGTATCATTTTTGAGTGACTTGCCAAAAGTCAGATTTTTGATGAAATTGTGACCCCGGGGCTTAGGGATTTTTTCACAAAAATCTTTTTCTGCCGGTTAAGTTGTCGAGGGCTGATTTCTTTTCCTGTGATAAAAAGCCTTCTGTTTTGACCGCCAAACATCTCAGCGGAGCATTTGCAACCGTTTGGCACCATTTTTGAGTGACTTGCCAAAAGTCAGATTTTTGATGAAATTGTGACCCCGGGGCTTAGGGATTTTTTTCAAAAAAATCTTTTACTGCCGGTTAAGTTGTTGAGGGCTGATTTCTTTTCCTGTGATAAAAAGCCTTCTGTTTCGACCGGTCAACATCTCAGGGGAGCATTTGAAACCGTTTGGCATCATTTTTGAGTGACTTGCCAAAAGTCAGATTTTTGCTGAAATTGTGACCCCGGGGCTTAGGGATTTTTTCAAAAAAATCTTTTTCTACCAGTTAAGTTGTCGAGGGCTGATTTCTTTTCCTGTGATAAAAAGCCTTCTGTTTCGACCGCCAAACATGTCAGGGGAGCATTTGCAACCGTTTGGCATGATTTTTGAGTGACGTGCCAAAAGTCAGTTTTTTGATGAAATTGTGACCCCGGGGCTTAGGGATTTTTTCAAAAAAATCATTTTTTGCCGGTTAAGTTGTCGAGGGCTGATTTCTTTTCCTGTGATAAAAAGCCTTCTGTTTCGACCGCCAAACATGTCAGGGGAGCATTAGCAACCGTTTGGCACCATTTTTGAGTGACTTGCCAAAAGTCAGATTTTTGATGAAATTGTGACCCCGGGGCTTAAGGATTTTTTCAAAAAAATCTTTTTCTGCCGGTTAAGTTGTCGAGGGCTGATTTCTTTTCCTGTGATAAAAAGCCTTCTGTTTCGACCGCCAAACATGTCAGGGGAGCATTTGCAACCGTTTGGCATCATTTCTGAGTGACTTGCCAAAAGTCAGATTTTTGATGAAATTGTGACCCCGGGGCTTAAGGATTTTTCAAAAAAATCATTTTCTGCCGGTTAAGTTGTCGAGGGCTGATTTCTTTTCCTGTGATAAAAAGCCTTCTGTTTCGACCGCCAAACCTTTCAGGGGAGCATTTGCAACCGTTTGGCATCATTTTTGAGTGACTTGCCAAAAGTCAGATTTTTGCTGAAATTGTGACCCCGGGGCTTAGGGATTTTTTCAAAAAAATCTTTTTCTACCAGTTAAGTTGTCGAGGGCTGATTTCTTTTCCTGTGATAAAAAGCCTTCTGTTTCGACCGCCAAACATGTCAGGGGAGCATTTGCAACCGTTTGGCATGATTTTTGAGTGACGTGCCAAAAGTCAGTTTTTTGATGAAATTGTGACCCCGGGGCTTAGGGATTTTTTCAAAAAAATCATTTTTTGCCGGTTAAGTTGTCGAGGGCTGATTTCTTTTCCTGTGATAAAAAGCCTTCTGTTTCGACCGCCAAACATGTCAGGGGAGCATTAGCAACCGTTTGGCACCATTTTTGAGTGACTTGCCAAAAGTCAGATTTTTGATGAAATTGTGACCCCGGGGCTTAAGGATTTTTTCAAAAAAATCTTTTTCTGCCGGTTAAGTTGTCGAGGGCTGATTTCTTTTCCTGTGATAAAAAGCCTTCTGTTTCGACCGCCAAACATGTCAGGGGAGCATTTGCAACCGTTTGGCATCATTTCTGAGTGACTTGCCAAAAGTCAGATTTTTGATGAAATTGTGACCCCGGGGCTTAAGGATTTTTCAAAAAAATCATTTTCTGCCGGTTAAGTTGTCGAGGGCTGATTTCTTTTCCTGTGATAAAAAGCCTTCTGTTTCGACCGCCAAACCTTTCAGGGGAGCATTTGCAACCGTTTGGCATCATTTTTGAGTGACTTGCCAAAAGTCAGATTTTTGCTGAAATTTTGACCCCGGGGCTTAAGGAATTTTTCAAAAAAATCATTTTCTGCCGGTTAAGTTGTCGAGGGCTGATTTCTTTTCCTGTGATAAAAAGCCTTCTGTTTCGACCGCCAAACATCTCAGGGGAACGTTTTCAACCATTTGGCACCATTTTTGAGTCAATTGGAGAACGTCAGATTTTTGCTGAAATTGTGACCCCGGGGCTTAGGGATTTTTTCAAAAAAATCTTTTTCTGACGGTTAAGTTGTCGAGGGCTGATTTCTTTTCTTGTGATAAAAAGCCTTCTGTTTTGACCGCCAAACATCTCAGCGGAGCATTTGCAACTGTTTGGCATCATTTTTGAGTGAGTTGGAAAAAGTCAGATTTTTGCTGAAATTGTGACCCCGGGGCTTAGGGATTTTTTCAAAAAAATCTTTTTCTGCCAGTTAAGTTGTCGAGGGCTGATTTCTTTTCCTATGATAAAAAGCCTTCTGTTTCGAACGCGAAACATTTCAGGGGAGCATTTGCAACCGTTTGGCACCATTTTTGAGTGAGTTGGAAAAAGTCAGATTTTTGCTGAAATTGTGACCCCGGGGCTTAGGGATTTTTTCAAAAAAATCTTTTTCTGCCGGTTAAGTTGTCGACGGCTGATTTCTTTTCCTGTGATAAAAAGCCTTCTGTTTCGACCGGTCAACATCTCAGGGGAGCATTTGCAACCGTTTGGCATCATTTTTGAGTGACTTGCCAAAAGTCAGATTTTTGATGAAATTTTGACCCCGGGGCTTAGGGATTTTTTCACAAAAATCTTTTTCTGCCGGTTAAGTTGTCGAGGGCTGATTTCTTTTCCTGTGATAAAAAGCCTTCTGTTTCGACCGCCAAACATTTCAGGGGATCATTTGCAACCGTTTGGCATCATTTTTGAGTAACTTGCCAAAAGTCAGATTTTTGCTGAAATTGTGACCCCGGGGCTTGGGGATTTTTTTAAAAAAAAAAAAATTTCTGCCGGTTAAGTTGTTGAGGGCTGATTTATTTTCCTGTGATAAAAAGTCTTTTGTTTTGACCGCCAAAACTTTCAGGGGTGCACTTGCAACCGTATGGCATCATTTTTGAGTGACTTGCCAAAAGTCAGATTTTTGATGAAATTGTGACCCCGGGGCTTAGGGATTTTTTCAAAAAAATCTTTTTCTGACGGTTAAGTTGTCGAGGGCTGATTTCTTTTCTTGTGATAAAAAGCCTTCTGTTTTGACGGCCAAACATCTCAGCGGAGCATTTGCAACCGTTTGGCACCATTTTTGAGTGACTTGCCAAAAGTCAGATTTTTGATGAAATTGTGACCCCGGGGCTTAGGGATTTTTACAAAAAAATCTTTTACTGCCGGTTAAGTTGTCGAGGGCTGATTTCTTTTCCTGTGATAAAAAGCCTTCTGTTTCGACCGGTCAACATCTCAGGGGAGCATTTGAAACCGTTTGGAATCATTTTTGAGTGACTTGCCAAAAGTCAGATTTTTGCTGATATTGTGACCCCGGGGCTTAGGGATTTTTTCAAAAAAATCTTTTTCTACCAGTTAAGTTGTCGAGGGCTGATTTCTTTTCCTGTGATAAAAAGCCTTCTGTTTCGACCACCAAAAATGTCAGGGGAGCATTTGCAACCGTTTGGCATGATTTTTGAGTGACGTGCCAAAAGTCAGATTTTTGCTGAAATTCTGACCCCGGGGCTTAGGGATTTTTTCAAAAAAATCATTTTTTGCCGGTTAAGTTGTCGAGGGCTGATTTCTTTTCCTGTGATAAAAAGCCTTCTGTTTCGACCGCCAAACATGTCAGGGGAGCATTAGCAAGCGTTTGGCACCATTTTTGAGTGACTTGCCAAAAGTCAGATTTTTGATGAAATTGTGACCCCGGGGCTTAAGGATTTTTTCAAAAAAATCTTTTTCTGCCGGTTAAGTTGTCGAGGGCTGATTTCTTTTCCTGTGATAAAAAGCCTTCTGTTTCGACCGCCAAACATGTCAGGGGAGCATTTGCAACCGTTTGGCACCATTTTTGAGTGACTTGCCAAAAGTCAGATTTTTGATGAAATTGTGACCCCGGGGCTTAAGGAATTTTTCAAAAAAATCATTTTCTGCCGGTTAAGTTGTCGAGGGCTGATTTCTTTTCCTGTGATAAAAAGCCTTCTGTTTCGACCGCCAAACATCTCAGGGGAACGTTTTCAACCATTTGGCACCATTTTTGAGTCAATTGGAGAACGTCAGATTTTTGCTGAAATTGTGACCCCGGGGCTTAGGGATTTTTTCAAAAAAATCTTTTTCTGACGGTTAAGTTGTCGAGGGCTGATTTCTTTTCTTGTGATAAAAAGCCTTCTGTTTTGACCGCCAAACATCTCAGCGGAGCATTTGCAACTGTTTGGCACCATTTTTGAGTGAGTTGGAAAAAGTCAGATTTTTGCTGAAATTGTGACCCCGGGGCTTAGGGATTTTTTCAAAAAAATCTTTTTCTGCCAGTGTCAGGGGTTCAGGAGCAGAGTCACTGGAGAGGGAAGAAACAGAGAGCGAGGGGGAGGAGTCGGAAGGAAATGTCAGCGGCGACAGTAGTCCAAGATCTCTGAGTCTCTCCAGTGACTCGGAGGATTCACAGAAAGGGGCCCCCATGGTCAGGGCAAGGGGAGTGCCCAGGGGGACACCTCGGGAAGAAGGGGACTCAGAGAGTAGCAGCTGGAAATCCGGACCAGCGTCCCCCCCAAAGTGCAGTAGGGGGGAGGAGTCTAAGGCATCGGGATCAGGGAGCGCGCAGGCAGAGGGAGAACGTGAGGCAGGATTGGCCACACCCTCGTCAGGGAGCGAGGAAACGGTCATCCGGAAAGTAAAACGCGCGCGCGCGCCAAGTTCAAATGTACAGGAGGGCGGCAAGGTGGGCAGCCCGGGTAAGGAGCCAGGTCCTAAAGCCCGCCGAAGAGAGGGGGAGGAGTCAGAGGGGTCTAGCTCCGCGTCGGAAGAGTCCAGGAGGAATGAGACCCCGGGGGGTAGTAAGACCCAGAGGAAGAGAGAGAGAAGGAAGAGGTGGAGTAAGATTAGAGTCTTGAACTGGTGCACGGGGGGTGGAGATCCAGACAGAGCTTCGCCGGTCTAAAGTCCAGACGTAGGGCTGGGACGCTGAGACTTGTAAATGGAGACTATTCTTCAATAAAGACTTTCATACTGTACTATCGGCTAGCGTTGGTCCTTGGTGAGCTGGGACCCGGAGCCAGCCCTGACAGTAAGCTCTGTCTCCAATTTTTAAAGTTTTGGCACCAAGAACCTCGCCACGTGAGTCGGCGCAGCGAGGACAGAGGAGTGGTGCTTACAGAGCTCACAAAACTCAGGCAAGATGACGACGGAAGAGAAGATAAAAGCCCTGCAAGAAGCGGTGACACAACTCAGCACTGAGGTAATTGCATCCAGGAAGAGAGAGGAGGAGATGGTTACCTCCTGCCGGGATCTCCAGGCCAGGTTGGACGTGCTTTCCAAAGAGGGGCAAACGGGAGCCAAGGCAGAAGGCATAGGTTTGGGGAGAAGGGGAGGAAGCCTTGTATCGCATTTCGACGGGAGTTTGCAGCAGTACCCCAACTTCAGAGCAGACCTGCTGTTTGCGCTGGATTTACTTGACAAAGACTTTAGAGATGAGAGAGAGAGAGTGGGGTTTATCTTGTCCCATTTGCATGGGGAAGCCAAAACGTGGCTGCGGAATCTATGGAGGGACAATGATCCAGCGCTCCAAGATGCGAAGGCTTTTATTAAAGCAATGGACTCATGCTTTTTATCAAAGGTAGACGTCGATATTGCCAGGAGGGACATACATGGACTTAAACAAGGCAAAGCCAGCGTGCGGCAGTACCATACTCGATTTTTCGGACTGGTTCATGCCCTGGGGTGGGAAAAAGATTCTGCGCCAGTCAGAGACCTCTTTTGGGAGGGGTTGAATGCGGATGTAAAAGCGGAGATTGGAAGAGGGGAGAGACCAAGGAGCACCCAGCAGGTAGTCCAGAGGGCTCTGGAGATCGGGGTGCATCTGGAAGAACGTCCTTGCAACAGGGAAGAAGGGCGTTGGGGAAGGGCACCAGCCAGAGCACCTCCCTTCTTTCCCAGAGAAGCAGCGCGTCCGCACTCCACACCCTCGCAGGGAGGAGGAGAAGAGCCGATGGAGATAGGAGGTGCCAGGGCTCAGTCAGCTAACAGAGCCCTAACACCGGGAGCAGCCAAAACGAAGCCTCCTAGAGGGAACAGGAAGTGCTACATCTGCGACAGTGCTCAACACATGGCGAAAGAGTGTCCCCAGAGGCTCCACAAGCACACTGCAGCCTCCGCAACAGTCGCTGAAGCAGCTCAATTGAAAACGCAGCAACAGTTAAACGACGGAGTCTGGCTGGAGGAAGAGGCACTGGGGTCCAGTCAGACAAGTCAATGAAACAATCCCCAGCACTTTTGCAACCCACAGACCCCCTCCCACCCAAACCAGTGGTGCAGCTTACAGCGTCTCTCCAACTGCCCAATGGACGCACTCTGGAGGTGCCGATCACCATTGACTCCGGCAGCAACGCTGACTTTATAGGACTGGAATTCATTCAGCAGCACAATATACCACTGCTACCAGCCACGCTGCCCCTGAACGTTGTCACGGTGGATGGCAGAGACTTGTTAGGGGGGCAGGTGGTGCAACAAACGCAACCAATGGTGATGCGGATTGGAAATCACCGAGAAGTCATCAGCTTTAATGTCACACACCTGTCGGACACGCCTGTAGTCCTCGGCATGAGTTGGCTGCACAGGCACAGCCCAGCATTGGCGTGGTACCAACGCCAACTGACCTTCGGCTCCTCCTATTGCGCGGAACATTGCATCCTTCCTAGCCCGGAAGAAGGAGGGGACGACCCGCAGCTACAATTAGGCACGCTGCAAGCAGTGCCTCGCAAGTATGCAGCGTTTTTGGAGGTTTTCTGCGAGAAGGAAGCGGACAAGCTGCCCCCCCACAGGCCCTATGACTGCAAGATTGACCTCCTGCCAGGAGCGACGCTGCCAGCCGGGAAACTGTATTCCATGTCTGAGGATGAGCTGCAGGAGCTCAAGGAGTTCATAGACCTCAACTTGAAGCGCGGTTTCATCCGGGAGTCGAAGGCAGCGGGGGGCAGTCCTGTATTCTTTGTGAAGAAGAGGGACACGCCCCAAAAAAGACTTGTGGTAGACTTCAGAATTTTAAACTCCAGAACCAAGCCCGCGGCCTTTCCCATGCCCAAGATAGATGACCTGCTGGCGACGGCGAGGAAAGGACGCGTTTTTACAAAGTTGGATCTGCGAGGGGCGTACAACCTGATTCGCATACGGGAAGGAGACGAGTGGAAGACTGCCATGTTCACGCCCCTGGGCACATATGAATACAGAGTTATGCCCTTCGGTTTACAAAATGGCGCCCACTGTTTTCAAGCTTTCATGCATCACGTCCTGGCGGGTCTCCTCTACAAGACATGCGTCTGCTTCTTGGACGACATCCTGATATTCTCAGAATCTGAGGAGGCCCACGAAGGTGACGTCAAGGAAGTTCTGCAGAGACTGCAGGAGCATCGGCTGTATGCCAAGCTGGAGAAGTGCCAGTTCGACAGGACGGAGGTAGATTTCCTGGGCTACAAGCTGTCGGACAAGGGGCTTGCCATGGACAGCGCCAAGGTTCGCGCAGTGTTGGACTGGAAGAGCCCGCGCAATCGGAAGGAGGTCCAGCGGTTTGTGGGGTTCGCCAACTTTTACCGCAAGTTCATCAAGGGGTTCGCGATGCAGACGGCGGCCATTACTGACACGCTCAGCTCTAAGAAGAAGAAGTTCATCTGGACGGAGCAAGCGGAGCAATCCTTTCAGAACCTTAAGCGTCTCTTCTCGTCCGAAGGGCAGCTACTGCATGTGAATCCCAGCAAACCGCTGAGGGTTGAAACAGACGCCTCAGACAGAGCCGTGGGCGCCGTACTGTTGCAGGAGGACCCGCATGGGGACTGGAGACCGTGTGCCTTCTACTCTAGGAAGCTCAGCAAGTCGGAGCAAAACTACACCATCTGGGACAGGGAGTTGCTGGCCATTCATGCAGCATTCAAGGCGTGGCGACACTTCCTCGTCGGGGCCAAGCACACCGTGCAGGTCCGCACGGATCATAAGAACCTGGAGTACTGGCGCACGGCAAGATTCCTAAACCAGCGGCACATCAGATGGGCGGAATTTTTCGCGGATTTCGACTTCAGGATAGAATACATCCCAGGCGACAACAACATCATGGCGGATGCACTGTCCAGGAAGCCGCAATACCTCGAAGAGGCGGCACCAGCAGCGGCCAAGCACATTTTCGCTCCGAAAGCGTGGGCGTGCGCTGCAGCAACCGTGGCCTTGGAGGCGGTCCGTCGAGCACTGCAGAGGGACCCCTTTGCACAAGCCAAGATGGAGGAGGTGCACAAGGGCACGGTGAAGGACGACGAGTTCCAAGTACGAGACGGATTGCTCATCCGCAGAGGGGCCCTCTACGTACCGGGAGACGACCTCCGGGCGAAAGTACTGCAGCAGTTACACGACGCACCCACCGCCGGGCACTTTGGCAAGGAGAAGACGGCAGAACTCGTTGCCAGAGATTTTTGGTGGCCCAAGATGCGGGGGGAAGTCGCGGAGTACGTCTCGAGGTGCGACACCTGCCAAAGGGCCAAGTCAGTCCACAAACCTCCGGCGGGACTGCTCAAACCGCTGCAGACTCCGAGCGAACCGTGGGAGAGGGTGGCCCTGGACTTTGTCACGGATTTACCCAGCTCAAGGGGTAAAACGGCAGTGCTAGTGGTGGTGGACATGTTCACTAAAATGGCCCACTTCATTCCGTGCGCGAAGGTCGCCACGGCAGAACAGACCGCCAAACTGTTCATAGACCACGTCTTCAGAGTGCATGGACTGCCACGGTCTATCTTGTCCGACAGGGGGCGCCAGTTCATTTCGAGCTTCTGGCAGAAGCTGATGGGTTTCCTGAACGTCAAGATCAACCTAGCGTCGGCGAGACACCCGCAGACCAATGGACAAGCGGAACGCGTCAACGCCGTCATGCAGCAGTACCTGAGATGCTACGCAAATCAACAGCCGACGACATGGGTGGACTACCTGCCGCTCGCTGAGTTCGCTTACAACAACACGAAGCACGTGTCCACAGGGGTGACGCCGTTCTTCGCCAACAACGGGAGGCATCCCAGAACCTTCCCGGGATTAGAGAGACTGGGGGAGGGGGAGCCACAGGCAGCGGAAGTATTGGCGGCGGAATTGCAGGAAGTCCACGAGCAGCTTAGGAGGCAGTTAGAGCTGGCAAAGCACGCATACAAACTGCAGGCTGACAAGCACAGGAGGGTTGGTGAAGACATACAGGTGGGAGACTGGGTGTGGTTAGCGGCCCACGCAGTGCCAACCAGATCCTTAGCTAAGAAGAAACTTGGACATAAGCAGCTAGGACCTTACCTAGTTGAGGCACAGATCAATCCGGTGGCCTTCCGGTTGACACTTCCGGAAGGATCCAGAATGCACCCAGTATTCCATAGGTCGGTGCTCACGCCCTACAAAGCACCTCACCGATTTCAGGCGCAGGGCACGGCACCAGACCAGTATAAGGAGATCCCCCCAAGGAGGGAGTCGCCAAGAAGGGAACCCATCAACCAGGTCACAGAGATTTTGGACTCGAGATGGGGGGAAGAGGGAGTAGAATATTTTCTCGCAAGGGAAGGTACCCCGGCCAGCGCCAACAGTTGGGTGCCGGACTATGCCCTGGACGAGCCTCTCCTCAAAGAGGAGTTTCATGCCTTGTTCCCACACAGGCCCATGCCAGCCGAGTATTTCGACGACTGGCTTTTCACACCCACGCTTTCTACCAGCACGTTCCAGGGATTCACCTCGGACGAAGAACCACCATTAGACACACGTTCACCGGAGGGCTCGCCCTCGGGGTTTGCCTCAGACCGCTCGTTTTGGTGGGACAATCGAGGAGAGGAGAGGTGGCTGAGGGGCCCTTGGCTGGCAACGGACCCAGAGGGGAACGAGGGTGAGAGGGACATGGACGTGATGGGGGAGGACGTTGGGTTCGAGCATGGCGGCACGGAGATGGAAGCAGAGGAGAACGAGGTCGGCGAAGACATGGAGGACGAGCCGGATTTCTCTAACTGGATGCACGCCACGGGGGACGAACTGTATCCACCATTCACCCCCACAACGACGGAGCACCCAGCACCCCCGCCGGAGGAAGGGGAGGGGGGAAGGGGGGGCTTCGAGGGGGGGATGGATGTCAGGGGTTCAGGAGCAGAGTCACTGGAGAGGGAAGAAACAGAGAGCGAGGGGGAGGAGTCGGAAGGAAATGTCAGCGGCGACAGTAGTCCAAGATCTCTGAGTCTCTCCAGTGACTCGGAGGATTCACAGAAAGGGGCCCCCATGGTCAGGGCAAGGGGAGTGCCCAGGGGGACACCTCGGGAAGAAGGGGACTCAGAGAGTAGCAGCTGGAAATCCGGACCAGCGTCCCCCCCAAAGTGCAGTAGGGGGGAGGAGTCTAAGGCATCGGGATCAGGGAGCGCGCAGGCAGAGGGAGAACGTGAGGCAGGAGTGGCCACACCCTCGTCAGGGAGCGAGGAAACGGTCATCCGGAAAGTAAAACGCGCGCGCGCGCCAAGTTCAAATGTACAGGAGGGCGGCAAGGTGGGCAGCCCGGGTAAGGAGCCAGGTCCTAAAGCCCGCCGAAGAGAGGGGGAGGAGTCAGAGGGGTCTAGCTCCGCGTCGGAAGAGTCCAGGAGGAATGAGACCCCGGGGGGTAGTAAGACCCAGAGGAAGAGAGAGAGAAGGAAGAGGTGGAGTAAGATTAGAGTCTTGAACTGGTGCACGGGGGGTGGAGATCCAGACAGAGCTTCGCCGGTCTAAAGTCCAGACGTAGGGCTGGGACGCTGAGACTTGTAAATGGAGACTATTCTTCAATAAAGACTTTCATACTGTACTATCGGCTAGCGTTGGTCCTTGGTGAGCTGGGACCCGGAGCCAGCCCTGACAGCCAGTTAAGTTGTCGAGGGCTGATTTCTTTTCCTATGATAAAAAGCCTTCTGTTTCGAACGCGAAACATTTCAGGGGAGCATTTGCAACCGTTTGGCACCATTTTTGAGTGAGTTGGAAAAAGTCAGATTTTTGCTAAAATTGTGACCCCGGGGCTTAGGGATTTTTCAAAAAAATCTTTTTCTGCCGGTTAAGTTGTCGAGGGCTGATTTCTTTTCCTGTGATAAAAAGCCTTCTGTTTCGTCCGCCAAACATCTCTGGGGAGTATTTCGAAGCGTTTCGAACCATTTTTGAGTGAATTGCCAAAAGTCAGATTTTTGCTGAAATTGTGACCCCGGGGCTTAGGGATTTTTTCAAAAAAATCTTTTTCTGCCGGTTAAGTTGTCGACGGCTGATTTCTTTTCCTGTGATAAAAAGCCTTCTGTTTCGACCGGTCAACATCTCAGGGGAGCATTTGCAACCGTTTGGCATCATTTTTGAGTGACTTGCCAAAAGTCAGATTTTTGATGAAATTTTGACCCCGGGGCTTAGGGATTTTTTCACAAAAATCTTTTTCTGCCGGTTAAGTTGTCGAGGGCTGATTTCTTTTCCTGTGATAAAAAGCCTTCTGTTTCGACCGCCAAACATTTCAGGGGATCATTTGCAACCGTTTGGCATCATTTTTGAGTAACTTGCCAAAAGTCAGATTTTTGCTGAAATTGTGACCCCGGGGCTTGGGGATTTTTTTAAAAAAATCTTTTTCTACCAGTTAAGTTGTCGAGGGCTGATTTCTTTTCCTGTGATAAAAAGTCTTCTGTTTCGACCGCCAAACATGTCAGGGGAGCATTTGCAACCGTTTGGCACCATTTTTGAGGGATGTGCCAAAAGTCAGATTTTTCATGAAATTGTGACCCCGGGGCTTGGGGATTTTTTCAAAAAAATCTTTTTCTGCCGGTTAACTTGTCGAGGGCTGATTTCTTTTCCTGTGATAAAAAGCCTTCTGTTTCGACCGCCAAACATGTCAGGGGAGCATTTGCAACCGTTTGGCACCATTTTTGAGTGACTTGCCAAAAGACAGATTTTTGCTGAAATTGTGACCCCGGGGCTTAGGGTTTTTGTTCCAAAAAATCTTTTTCTGCCAGTTAAGTTGTCGAGGGCTGATTTCTTTTCCTGTGATAAAAAGTCTTCTGTTTCGACCGCCAAACCTTTCAAGGGAGCATTTGCAACCGTTTCGCACCATTTTTGAGTGACTTGTCAAAAGTCAGATTTTTGCTGAAATTGTGACTCCGGGGCTTAGGGATTTTTTCAAAAAAATCTTTTTCTGCGGTTAACTTGTCGAGGGCTGATTTCTTTTCCTGTGACACAAAGCCTTCTGTTTCGACCGCCAAACATCTCAGGGGAGCATTTCGAAGCGTTTCGAACCATTTTTGAGTGAAATGCGAAAAGTCAGATTTTTGATTAAATTGTGACCCCGGGGCTTAGGGATTTTTTAAAAAAAATCTTTTTCTGCCGGTTAAGTTGTCGAGGGCTAATTTCTTTTCCTGTGATAAAAAGACTTCTGTTTCGACCACCAAACCTTTCAGGGGAGCATTTGCAAACGTTCCGCACCATTTTTGAGTCAATTGGAGAACGTCAGATTTTTGCTGAAATTGTGACCCCGGGGCTAAGGGATTTTTTCAAAAAAATCTTTTTCTGCCGGTTAAGTTGTCGAGGGCTGATTTCTTTTCCTGTGACAAAAAGCCTTCTGTTTCGAACGCCAAACATCTCAGGGGAGCATTTTCAACAGTTTGGCACCATTTTTGAGTCAATTGGAGAACGTCAGATTTTTGCTGAAATTCTGACCCCGGGGCTTGGGGATTTTTCAAAAAAATCTTTTTCTGCCTGTTAAGTTGTCGAGGGCTGATTTCTTTTCCTGTGACAAAAAGCCTTCTGTTTCGACCGCCAAACATCTCAGGGGATCATTTTCATCCCTTTGGCTCCATTTTTCAGTGACGTGCCAAAACTCAGATTTTTGATGAAATTGTGACCCCGGGGCTTGGGGATTATTTCAAAAAAAATTTTTTTCTGCCGGTTAAGTTGTCGAGGGCTGATTTCTTTTCCTGTGATAAAAAGCCTTCTGTTTCGACCACCAAACCTTTCAGGGGAGCATTTTCAACCGTTTGGCACCATTTTTGAGTGACTTGCCAAAAGTCAGATTTTTGCTGAAATTGTGACCCCGGGGCTTACGGATTTTTTCAAAAAAATCTTTTTCTGCCAGTTAAGTTGTCGAGGGCTGATTTCTTTTCCTGTGATAAAAAGCCTTCTGTTTCCACCGCCAAACATCTCAGGGGATCATTTGCAACCGTTTGGCATCATTTCTGAGTGACTTGCCAAAAGTCAGATTTTTGCTGAAATTGTGACCCCGGGGCGTAAGGATTTTTTCAAAAAAATCTTTTTCTGCCGGTTAAGTTGTCGAGGGTTGATTTCTTTTCCCGTGTTAAAAAGCCTTCTGTTTCGACTGTGAAACCTTTAAGGGGAGCATTTCCAATCGTTTTTCATCATTTTTGAGTGACTTGCCAAAAGTCAGATTTTTGCTGAAATTGTGACCCCGGGGCTTAGGGATTTTTTCAAAAAAATCTTTTTCTGCCGGTTATGTTGTCGAGGGTTGATTTCTTTTCCTGTGATAAAAAGCCTTCTGTTTCGACCTATAAATATCTCAGGGGATCATTTGCATCCGTTTGGCACCATTTTTGAGTGAGTTGGAAAAAGTCAGATTTTTGCTGAAATTGTGACCCCGGGGCTTTGGGATTTTTTCAAAAAAATCTTTTTCTGCCGGTTAAGTTGTCGAGGGCTGATTTCTTTTCCTGTGATAAAAAGCCTTCTGTTTCGACCGCCAAACCTTTCAGGGGAGCATTTGCAACCGTTTGGCACCATTTTTGAGTGACTTGCGAAAAGTCGGATTTTTGATGAAATTGTGACCCCGGGGCTTGGGGATTTTTTCAAAAAAATCTTTTTCTGCCAGTTAAGTTGTCGAGGGCTGATTTCTTTTCCTGTGATAAAAAGCCTTCTGTTTCGACCGCCAAACATCTCAGGGGAGCATTTGCATCCGTTTGGCACCATTTTTGAGTGAATTGCCAAAAGTCAGATTTTTGCTGAAATTGTGACCCCGGGGCTTAGGTATTTTTTCAAAAAAACCTTTTTCTGCCGGTTAAGTTGTCGAGGGCTGATTTCTTTTCCTGTGACAAAAAGCCTTCTGTTTCGACCGCCAAACATCTCAGGGGAGCATTTGCATCCGTTTGGCACCATTTTTGAGTGACGTGCCAAAAGTCAGATTTTTGATAAAATTGTGACCCCGGGGCTTGGGGATTTTTTCAAGAAAATCTTTTTCTGCCGGTTAACTTACCGAGGGCTGATTTCTTTTCCTGTGATAAAAAGCCTTCTGTTTCGACCGCCAAAAATGTCAGGGGAGCATTTGCAACCGTTTGGCATGATTTTTGAGTGACGTGCCAAAAGTCAGATTTTTGCTGAAATTCTGACCCCGGGGCTTAGGGATTTTTTCAAAAAAATCATTTTTTGCCGGTTAAGTTGTCGAGGGCTGATTTCTTTTCCTGTGATAAAAAGCCTTCTGTTTCGACCGCCAAACATGTCAGGGGAGCATTAGCAAGCGTTTGGCACCCTTTTTGAGTGACTTGCCAAAAGTCAGATTTTTGATGAAATTGTGACCCCGGGGCTTAAGGATTTTTTCAAAAAAATCTTTTTCTGCCGGTTAAGTTGTCGAGGGCTGATTTCTTTTCCTGTGATAAAAAGCCTTCTGTTTCGACCGCCAAACATGTCAGGGGAGCATTTGCAACCGTTTGGCACCATTTTTGAGTGACTTGCCAAAAGTCAGATTTTTGATGAAATTGTGACCCCGGGGCTTAAGGAATTTTTCAAAAAAATCATTTTCTGCCGGTTAAGTTGTCGAGGGCTGATTTCTTTTCCTGTGATAAAAAGCCTTCTGTTTCGACCGCCAAACATCTCAGGGGAACGTTTTCAACCATTTGGCACCATTTTTGAGTCAATTGGAGAACGTCAGATTTTTGCTGAAATTGTGACCCCGGGGCTTAGGGATTTTTTCAAAAAAATCTTTTTCTGACGGTTAAGTTGTCGAGGGCTGATTTCTTTTCTTGTGATAAAAAGCCTTCTGTTTTGACCGCCAAACATCTCAGCGGAGCATTTGCAACTGTTTGGCACCATTTTTGAGTGAGTTGGAAAAAGTCAGATTTTTGCTGAAATTGTGACCCCGGGGCTTAGGGATTTTTTCAAAAAAATCTTTTTCTGCCAGTTAAGTTGTCGAGGGCTGATTTCTTTTCCTATGATAAAAAGCCTTCTGTTTCGAACGCGAAACATTTCAGGGGAGCATTTGCAACCGTTTGGCACCATTTTTGAGTAAGTTGGAAAAAGTCAGATTTTTGCTGAAATTGTGACCCCGGGGCTTAGGGATTTTTTCAAAAAAATCTTTTTCTGCCGGTTAAGTTGTCGAGGGCTGATTTCTTTTCCTGTGATAAAAAGCCTTCTGTTTCGTCCGCCAAACATCTCTGGGGAGTATTTCGAAGCGTTTCGAACCATTTTTGAGTGAATTGCCAAAAGTCAGATTTTTGCTGAAATTGTGACCCCGGGGCTTAGGGATTTTTTCAAAAAAATCTTTTTCTGCCTGTTAAGTTGTCGAGGGCTGATTTCTTTTCCTGTGATAAAAATACTTCTGTTTCGACCGCCAAACATCTCAGGGGAGCACTTTCAACCGTTTGGCACCATTTTTGAGTCAATTGGAGAACGTCAGATTTTTGCTGAAATTGTGACCCCGGGGCTTAGGGATTTTTTCAAAAAAATCTTTTTCTGCCGGTTAAGTTGTCGACGGCTGATTTCTTTTCCTGTGATAAAAAGCCTTCTGTTTCGACCGGTCAACATCTCAGGGGAGCATTTGCAACCGTTTGGCATCATTTTTGAGTGACTTGCCAAAAGTCAGATTTTTGATGAAATTTTGACCCCGGGGCTTAGGGATTTTTTCACAAAAATCTTTTTCTGCCGGTTAAGTTGTCGAGGGCTGATTTCTTTTCCTGTGATAAAAAGCCTTCTGTTTCGACCGCCAAACATTTCAGGGGATCATTTGCAACCGTTTGGCATCATTTTTGAGTAACTTGCCAAAAGTCAGATTTTTGCTGAAATTGTGACCCCGGGGCTTGGGGATTTTTTTAAAAAAATCTTTTTCTACCAGTTAAGTTGTCGAGGGCTGATTTCTTTTCCTGTGATAAAAAGTCTTCTGTTTCGACCGCCAAACATGTCAGGGGAGCATTTGCAACCGTTTGGCACCATTTTTGAGGGATGTGCCAAAAGTCAGATTTTTCATGAAATTGTGACCCCGGGGCTTGGGGATTTTTTCAAAAAAATCTTTTTCTGCCGGTTAACTTGTCGAGGGCTGATTTCTTTTCCTGTGATAAAAAGCCTTCTGTTTCGACCGCCAAACATGTCAGGGGAGCATTTGCAACCGTTTGGCACCATTTTTGAGTGACTTGCCAAAAGACAGATTTTTGCTGAAATTGTGACCCCGGGGCTTAGGGTTTTTGTTCCAAAAAATCTTTTTCTGCCAGTTAAGTTGTCGAGGGCTGATTTCTTTTCCTGTGATAAAAAGTCTTCTGTTTCGACCGCCAAACCTTTCAAGGGAGCATTTGCAACCGTTTCGCACCATTTTTGAGTGACTTGTCAAAAGTCAGATTTTTGCTGAAATTGTGACTCCGGGGCTTAGGGATTTTTTCAAAAAAATCTTTTTCTGCGGTTAACTTGTCGAGGGCTGATTTCTTTTCCTGTGACACAAAGCCTTCTGTTTCGACCGCCAAACATCTCAGGGGAGCATTTCGAAGCGTTTCGAACCATTTTTGAGTGAAATGCGAAAAGTCAGATTTTTGATTAAATTGTGACCCCGGGGCTTAGGGATTTTTTAAAAAAAATCTTTTTCTGCCGGTTAAGTTGTCGAGGGCTAATTTCTTTTCCTGTGATAAAAAGACTTCTGTTTCGACCACCAAACCTTTCAGGGGAGCATTTGCAAACGTTCCGCACCATTTTTGAGTCAATTGGAGAACGTCAGATTTTTGCTGAAATTGTGACCCCGGGGCTAAGGGATTTTTTCAAAAAAATCTTTTTCTGCCGGTTAAGTTGTCGAGGGCTGATTTCTTTTCCTGTGACAAAAAGCCTTCTGTTTCGAACGCCAAACATCTCAGGGGAGCATTTTCAACAGTTTGGCACCATTTTTGAGTCAATTGGAGAACGTCAGATTTTTGCTGAAATTCTGACCCCGGGGCTTGGGGATTTTTCAAAAAAATCTTTTTCTGCCTGTTAAGTTGTCGAGGGCTGATTTCTTTTCCTGTGACAAAAAGCCTTCTGTTTCGACCGCCAAACATCTCAGGGGATCATTTTCATCCCTTTGGCTCCATTTTTCAGTGACGTGCCAAAACTCAGATTTTTGATGAAATTGTGACCCCGGGGCTTGGGGATTATTTCAAAAAAATTTTTTTTCTGCCGGTTAAGTTGTCGAGGGCTGATTTCTTTTCCTGTGATAAAAAGCCTTCTGTTTCGACCACCAAACCTTTCAGGGGAGCATTTTCAACCGTTTGGCACCATTTTTGAGTGACTTGCCAAAAGTCAGATTTTTGCTGAAATTGTGACCCCGGGGCTTACGGATTTTTTCAAAAAAATCTTTTTCTGCCAGTTAAGTTGTCGAGGGCTGATTTCTTTTCCTGTGATAAAAAGCCTTCTGTTTCCACCGCCAAACATCTCAGGGGATCATTTGCAACCGTTTGGCATCATTTCTGAGTGACTTGCCAAAAGTCAGATTTTTGCTGAAATTGTGACCCCGGGGCGTAAGGATTTTTTCAAAAAAATCTTTTTCTGCCGGTTAAGTTGTCGAGGGTTGATTTCTTTTCCCGTGTTAAAAAGCCTTCTGTTTCGACTGTGAAACCTTTAAGGGGAGCATTTCCAATCGTTTTTCATCATTTTTGAGTGACTTGCCAAAAGTCAGATTTTTGCTGAAATTGTGACCCCGGGGCTTAGGGATTTTTTCAAAAAAATCTTTTTCTGCCGGTTATGTTGTCGAGGGTTGATTTCTTTTCCTGTGATAAAAAGCCTTCTGTTTCGACCTATAAATATCTCAGGGGATCATTTGCATCCGTTTGGCACCATTTTTGAGTGAGTTGGAAAAAGTCAGATTTTTGCTGAAATTGTGACCCCGGGGCTTTGGGATTTTTTCAAAAAAATCTTTTTCTGCCGGTTAAGTTGTCGAGGGCTGATTTCTTTTCCTGTGATAAAAAGCCTTCTGTTTCGACCGCCAAACCTTTCAGGGGAGCATTTGCAACCGTTTGGCACCATTTTTGAGTGACTTGCGAAAAGTCGGATTTTTGATGAAATTGTGACCCCGGGGCTTGGGGATTTTTTCAAAAAAATCTTTTTCTGCCAGTTAAGTTGTCGAGGGCTGATTTCTTTTCCTGTGATAAAAAGCCTTCTGTTTCGACCGCCAAACATCTCAGGGGAGCATTTGCATCCGTTTGGCACCATTTTTGAGTGAATTGCCAAAAGTCAGATTTTTGCTGAAATTGTGACCCCGGGGCTTAGGTATTTTTTCAAAAAAACCTTTTTCTGCCGGTTAAGTTGTCGAGGGCTGATTTCTTTTCCTGTGACAAAAAGCCTTCTGTTTCGACCGCCAAACATCTCAGGGGAGCATTTGCATCCGTTTGGCACCATTTTTGAGTGACGTGCCAAAAGTCAGATTTTTGATAAAATTGTGACCCCGGGGCTTGGGGATTTTTTCAAGAAAATCTTTTTCTGCCGGTTAACTTACCGAGGGCTGATTTCTTTTCCTGTGATAAAAAGCGTTCTGTTTCGACCGCCAAACCTTTCAGGGGAGCATTTGCAACCGTTTGGCACCATTTTTGAGTGACTTGCCAAAAGTCGGATTTTTGATGAAATTGTGACCCCGGGGCTTGGGGATTTTTTCAAAAAAATCTTTTTCTGCCAGTTAAGTTGTCGAGGGCTGATTTCTTTTCCTGTGATAAAAAGCCTTCTGTTTCGACCGCCAAACATCTCAGGGGAGCATTTGCAACCGTTTGGCATCATTTTTGAGTGACTTGCCAAAAGTCAGATTTTTGCTTAAATTGTGACCCCGGGGCTTAGGGATTTTTTCAAAAAAATCTTTTTCTGCCGGTTAAGTCGTCAAGGGCTGATTTCTTTTCCTGTGATAAAAAGCCTTCTGTTTCAACCGCCAAACCTTTCAGGAGAGCATTTGCAACCGGTTGGCATCATTTTTGAGTGACTTGCCAAAAGTCAGATTTTTGCTGAAATTGTGACCCCGGGGCTTGGGGATTTTTTCAAAAAAATCTTTTTCTGCCGGTTAACTTGTCGAGGGCTGATTTCTTTTCCTGTAATAAAAAGCCTTCTGTTTCGACCGCCAAACCTTTCAGGGGAGCATTTGCAACTGTTTGGCATCATTTTTGAGTGACTTGCCAAAAGTCAGATTTTTGCTGAAATTGTGACCCCGGGGCTTAGGGATTTTTTCAAAAAAAACTTTTTCTGCCAGTTAAGTTGTCAAGGCCTGATTTTTTTTTTCCTGTGATAAAAAGCCTTCTGTTTCGACCGCCAAACATCTCTAGGGATCATTTGCAACCGTTTGGCATCATTTTTGAGTGACTTGCCAAAAGTCAGATTTTTGCTGAAATTGTGGCCTAGGGATTTTTTCAAAAAAATCTTTTTCTACCGGTTAAGTTGTCGAGGGCTGATTTCTTTTCCTGTGATAAAAAGCCTTCTGTTTCGACCGCCAAACATCTCAGGGGAGCATTTGCATCCGTTTCGCACCATTTTTGTGTGAATTGCCAAAAGTCAGATTTTTTGCTGAAATTGTGACCCCGGGGCTTAGGGATTTTTTCAAAAAAATCTTTTTCTGCCGGTTAAGTTGTCGAGGGCTGATTTCTTTTCCTGTGATAAAAAGCCGTCTGTTTCGACCTCCAAACCTTTCAGGGGAGCATTTGCAACCGTTTGGCACCATTTTTGAGTGACTTGCCAAAAGTCAGATTTTTGATGAAATTGTGACCCCGGGGCTTAGGGATTTTTTCAAAAAAATCTTTTTCTGCCGGTTAAGTTGTCGAGGGCTGATTTCTTTTCCTGTAATAAAAAGCCTTCTGTTTCGACCGCCAAACCTTTCAGGGGAGCATTTGCAACTGTTTGGCATCATTTTTGAGTGACTTGCCAAAAGTCAGATTTTTGCTGAAATTGTGACCCCGGGGCTTAGGGATTTTTTCAAAAAAAACTTTTTCTGCCAGTTAAGTTGTCAAGGCCTGATTTTTTATTTCCTGTGATAAAAAGCCTTCTGTTTCGACCGCCAAACATCTCTAGGGATCATTTGCAACCGTTTGGCATCATTTTTGAGTGACTTGCCAAAAGTCAGATTTTTGCTGAAATTGTGGCCTAGGGATTTTTTCAAAAAAATCTTTTTCTACCGGTTAAGTTGTCGAGGGCTGATTTCTTTTCCTGTGATAAAAAGCCTTCTGTTTCGACCGCCAAACATCTCAGGGGAGCATTTGCATCCGTTTCGCACCATTTTTGTGTGAATTGCCAAAAGTCAGATTTTTGCTGAAATTGTGACCCCGGGGCTTAGGGATTTTTTCAAAAAAATCTTTTTCTGCCGGTTAAGTTGTCGAGGGCTGATTTCTTTTCCTGTGATAAAAAGCCTTCTGTTTCGACCGCCAAACCTTTCAGGGGAGCATTTGCAACCGTTTGGCACCATTTTTGAGTGAGTTGGAAAAAGTCAGATTTTTGCTGAAATTGTGACCCCGGGGCTTAGGGATTTTTTCAAAAAAATCTTTTTCTGCCGGTTAAGTTGTCGAGGGCTGATTTCTTTTCCTGTAATAAAAAGCCTTCTGTTTCGACCGCCAAACCTTTCAGGGGAGCATTTGCAACTGTTAGGCATCATTTTTGAGTGACTTGCCAAAAGTCAGATTTTTGCTGAAATTGTGACCCCGGGGCTTAGGGATTTTTTCAAAAAAATCTTTTTCTGCCAGTTAAGTTGTCAAGGCCTGATTTTTTTTCCTGTGATAAAAAGCCTTCTGTTTCAACCGCCAAACATCTCTAGGGATCATTTGCAACCGTTTGGCATCATTTTTGAGTGACTTGCCAAAAGTCAGATTTTTGCTGAAATTGTGGCCTAGGGATTTTTTCAAAAAAATCTTTTTCTACCAGTTAAGTTGTCGAGGGCTAAATACTTTTCCTGTGATAAAAAGCCTTCTGTTTCGACCGCCAAACATCTCAGAGGAGCATTTGCAACCGTTTGGCACCATGTTTGAGTGAATTGCGGAAAGTCAGATTTTTGCTGAAATTGGAACCCCGGGGCTTAGGGATATTTTCAAAAAAATCTTTTTCTGCCGGTTAAGTTGTCGAGGGCTAATTTCTTTTCCTGTGATAAAAATACTTCTGTTTCGACCGCCAAACATCTCAGGGGAGCATTTTCAACCGTTTGGCACTATTTTTGAGTCAATTGGAGAACGTCAGATTTTTGCTGAAATTGTGACCCCGGGGCTTAGGGATTTTTTCAAAAAAATCTTTTTCTGCCGGTTAAGTTGTCGAGGGCTGATTTCTTTTCCTGGGATAAAAAGCCTTCTGTTTCGACCGCCAAACCTTTCAGGGGATCATTTGCAACCGTTTGGCATCATTTTTGAGTGACTTGCCAAAAGTCAGATTTTTCCTGAAATTGTGAGCCGGGGGCTTGGGGATTTTTTCAAAAAAATCTTTTTCTGCCGGTTAAGTTGTCGAGGGCTGATTTCTTTTCCTGTGATAAAAAGCCTTCTGCTTCGACCGGTAAACATCTCAGGGGACCATTTGCAACCGTTTGGCACCATTTTTGAGTGACTTGCCAAAAGTCAGATTTTTGCTGTAATCGTGACCCCGGGGCTTAGGGATTGTTTCAAAAAAATCATTTTCTGCCGGTTAAGTTGTCGAGGGCTGATTTCTTTTCCTGTGATATAAAGCCTTCTGTTTCGACCGCCATACCTTTCAGGGGAGCATTTGCATCTGTTTGGCACCATTTTTGAGTGAATTGCCAAAAGTCAGATTTTTGCTGAAATTGTGACCCCGGGGCTGAGGAATTTTTTCAAAAAAATCTTTTTCTGCCGGTTAAGTTGTCGAGGACTGATTTCTTTTCCTGTGATTGAAAGCCTTCTGTTTCGACCGCCAAACCTTTCAGGGGAGCATTTGCAACCGTTTGGCACCATTTTTGAGTGAATTGGAAAAAGTCAGATTTTTGCTGATATTCTGACCCCGGGGTTTAGGGATTTTTTCAAAAAAATCTTTTTCTGCCCGTTAAGTTGTCGAGGGCTGATTTCTTTTCCTGTGCTATAAACCCTTCTGTTTCGACCGCCAAACATCTCAGGGGAGCATTTGCATCCTATTGGCACCATTTTTGAGTGAATTGCAGAAAGTCAGATTTTTCCTGAAATTGTGGCCTAGGGATTTTTTCAAAAAAATCTTTTTCTGCCGGTTAAGTTGTCGAGGGCTAATTTCTTTTCCTGTGATAAAAATACTTCTGTTTCGACCGGCAAACATCTCAGGGGATCATTTTCAACCATTTGGCACTATTTTTGAGTCAATTGGAGAACGTCAGATTTTTGCTGAAATTGTGACCCCGGGGCTTAGGGATTTTTTCAAAAAAATCTTTTTCTGCCGGTTAAGTTGTCGAGGGCTGATTTCTTTTCCTGTAATAAAAACCCTTCTGTTTCGACCGCCAAACCTTTCAGGGGAGCATTTGCAACTGTTTGGCATCATTTTTGAGTGACTTGCCAAAAGTCAGATTTTTGCTGAAATTGTGACCCCGGGGCTTAGGGATTTTTTCAAAAAAATCTTTTTCTGCCAGTTAAGTTGTCAAGGCCTGATTTTTTTTCCTGTAATAAAAAGCCTTCTGTTTCGACCGCCAAACATCTCTAGGGATCATTTGCAACCGTTTGGCATCATTTTTGAGTGACTTGCCAAAAGTCAGATTTTTGCTGAAATTGTGGCCTAGGGATTTTTTCAAAAAAATCTTTTTCTACCAGTTAAGTTGTCGAGGGCTAAATACTTTTCCTGTGATAAAAAGCCTTCTGTTTCGACCGCCAAACATCTCAGCGGAGCATTTGCAACCGTTTGGCACCATGTTTGAGTGAATTGCAGAAAGTCAGATTTTTGCTGAAATTGGAACCCCGGGGCTTAGGGGTTTTTTCAAAAAAATCTTTTTCTGCCGTTTAAGTTGTCGAGGGCTAATTTCTTTTCCTGTGATAAAAATACTTCTGTTTAAACCGGCAAACATCTCAGGGGATCATTTTCAAACATTTGGCACTATTTTTGAGTCAATTGGAGAACGTCAGATTTTTGCTGAAATTGTGACCCCGGGGCTTAGGGATTTTTTCAAAAAAATCTTTTTCTGCCGGTTAAGTTGTCGAGGGCTGATTTCTTTTCCTGTGATAAAAAGCCTTCTGTTTCGACCGCCAAACATCTCAGGGGAGCATTTGCATCCGTTTCGCACCATTTTTGTGTGAATTGCCAAAAGTCAGATTTTTGCTGAAATTGTGACTCCGGGGCTTAGGGATTTTTTCAAAAAAATCTTTTTCTGCCGGTTAAGTTGTCGAGGGCTCATTTCTTTTCCTGTAATAAAAAGCCTTCTGTTTCGACCGCCAAACCTTTCAGGGGAGCATTTGCAACTGTTTGGCATCATTTTTGAGTGACTTGCCAAAAGTCAGATTTTTGCTGAAATTGTGACCCCGGGGCTTAGGGATTTTTTAAAAAAAATCTTTTTCTGCCAGTTAAGTTCTCAAGGCCTGATTTTTTTTCCTGTGATAAAAAGCCTTCTGTTTCGACCGCCAAACATCTCTAGGGATCATTTGCAACCGTTTGGCGTCATTTTTGAGTGACTTGCCAAAAGTCAGATTTTTGCTGAAATTGTGGCCTAGGGATTTTTTCAAAAAAATCTTTTTCTACCGGTTAAGTTGTCGAGGGCTGATTTCTTTTCCTGTGATAAAAAGCCTTCTGTTTCGACCGCCAAACATCTCAGGGGAGCATTGGCATCCGTTTCGCACCATTTTTGTGTGAATTGCCAAAAGTCAGATTTTTGCTGAAATTGTGACCCCGGGGCTTAGGGATTTTTTCAAAAAAATCTTTTTCTGCCGGTTAAGTTGTCGAGGGCTGATTTCTTTTCCTGTGATAAAAAGCCTTCTGTTTCGACCGCCAAACCTTTCAGGGGAGCATTTGCAACCGTTTGGCACCATTTTTGATTGAGTTGGAAAAAGTCAGATTTTTGCTGAAATTGTGACCCCGGGGCTTAGGGATTTTTTCAAAAAAATCTTTTTCTACCGGTTAAGTTGTCGAGGGCTGATTTCTTTTCCTGGGATAAAAAGCCTTCTGTTTCGACCGCCAAACCTTTCAGGGGATCATTTGCAACCGTTTGGCATCATTTTTGAGTGAATTGCCAAAAGTCAGATTTTTCCTGAAATTGTGAGCCGGGGGCTTAGGGATATTTTCAAAAAAATCTTTTTCTGCCGGTTAAGTTGTCGAGGGCTGATTTCTTTTCCTGTGATAAAAAGCCTTCTGCTTCGACCGGTAAACATCTCAGGGGACCATTTGCAACCGTTTGGCACCATTTTTGAGTGACTTGCCAAAAGTCAGATTTTTCCTGTAATCGTTAGGGATTGTTTCAAAAAAATCTTTTTCTGCCGGTTAAGTTGTCGAGGGCTGATTTCTTTTCCTGTGATAAAAAGCCTTCTGTTTCGACCTCCAAACCTTTCAGGGGAGCATTTGCAACCGTTTGGCATCATTTTTGAGTGACTTGCCAAAAGTCAGATTTTTGATGAAATTGTGACCCCGGGGCTTAAGGATTTTTTCAAAAAATCATTTTCTGCCGGTTAAGTTGTCGAGGGCTGATTTCTTTTCCTGTGATATAAACCCTTCTGTTTCGACCGCCAAACATCTCAGAGGAGCATTTGCATCCGTTTGGCACCATTTTTGAGTGACTTGCCAAAAGTCAGATTTTTGCTGAAATTGTGGCCTAGGGATTTTTTCAAAAAAATCTTTTTCTGCCGGTTAAGTTGTCGAGGGCTAATTTCTTTTCCTGTGATAAAAATACTTCTGTTTCGACCGGCAAACATCTCAGGGGATCATTTTCAACCATTTGGCACTATTTTTGAGTCAATTGGAGAACGTCAGATTTTTGCTGAAATTGTGACCCCGGGGCTTAGGGATTTTTTCAAAAAAATCTTTTTCTGCCGGTTAAGTTGTCGAGGGCTGATTTCTTTTCCTGTAATAAAAAGCCTTCTGTTTCGACCGCCAAACCTTATAGGGGAGCATTTGCAACTGTTTGGCATCGTTTTTGAGTGACTTGCCAAAAGTCAGATTTTTGCTGAAATTGTGACCCCGGGGCTTAGGGATTTTTTCAAAAAAATCTTTTTCTGCCAGTTAAGTTGTCAAGGCCTGATTTTTTTCCCTGTGATAAAAAGCCTTCTGTTTAGACCGCCAAACATCTCTAGGGATCATTTGCAACCGTTTGGCATCATTTTTGAGTGACTTGCCAAAAGTCAGATTTTTACTGTAATCGTGACCCCGGGGCTTAGGGATTGTTTCAAAAAAATCTTTTTCTGCCGGTTAAGTTGTCGAGGGCTGATTTCTTTTCCTGTGATAAAAAGCCTTCTGTTTTGACCGCCAAACCTTTCAGGGGAGCATTTGCAACTGTTTGGCATCATTTTTGAGTGACTTGCCAAAAGTCAGATTTTTGCCGAAATTGTGACCCCGGGGCTTAGGGATTTTTTCAAAAAAATCTTTTTCTGCCAGTTAAGTTGTCAAGGCCTGATTTTTTTTTCCTGTGATAAAAAGCCTTCTGTTTCGACCGCCAAACATCTCTAGGGATCATTTGCAACCGTTTGGCATCATTTTTGAGTGACTTGCCAAAAGTCAGATTTTTGCTGAAATTGTGGCCTAGGGATTTTTTCAAAAAAATCTTTTTCTACCGGTTAAGTTGTCGAGGGCTGATTTCTTTTCCTGTGATAAAAAGCCTTCTGTTTCGACCGCCAAACATCTCAGGGGAGCATTTGCATCCGTTTCGCACCATTTTTGTGTGAATTGCCAAAAGTCAGATTTTTGCTGAAATTGTGACCCCGGGGCTTAGGGATTTTTTCAAAAAAATCTTTTTCTGCAGGTTAAATTGTCGAGGGCTCATTTCTTTTCCTGTAATAAAAAGCCTTCTGTTTCGACCGCCAAACCTTTCAGGGGAGCATTTGCAACTGTTTGGCATCATTTTTGAGTGACTTGCCAAAAGTCAGATTTTTGCTGAAATTGTGACCCCGGGGCTTAGGGATTTTTTCAAAAAAATCTTTTTCTGCCAGTTAAGTTCTCAAGGCCTGATTGTTTTTCCTGTGATAAAAAGCCTTCTGTTTCGACCGCCAAACATCTCTAGGGATCATTTGCAACCGTTTGGCGTCATTTTTGAGTGACTTGCCAAAAGTCAGATTTTTGCTGAAATTGTGGCCTAGGGATTTTTTCAAAAAAATCTTTTTCTACCGGTTAAGTTGTCGAGGGCTGATTTCTTTTCCTGTGATAAAAAGCCTTCTGTTTCGACCGCCAAACATCTCAGGGGAGCATTTGCATCCGTTTCGCACCATTTTTGTGTGAATTGCCAAAAGTCAGATTTTTGCTGAAATTGTGACCCCGGGGCTTAGGGATTTTTTCAAAAAAATCTTTTTCTGCCGGTTAAGTTGTCGAGGGCTGATTTCTTTTCCTGTAATAAAAAGCCTTCTGTTTCGACCGCCAAACCTTTCAGGGGAGCATTTGCAACTGTTTGGCATCATTTTTGAGTGACTTGCCAAAAGTCAGATTTTTGCTGAAATTGTGACCCCGGGGCTTAGGGATTTTTTCAAAAAAATCTTTTTCTGCCAGTTAAGTTCTCAAGGCCTGATTGTTTTTCCTGTGATAAAAAGCCTTCTGTTTCGACCGCCAAACATCTCTAGGGATCATTTGCAACCGTTTGGCGTCATTTTTGAGTGACTTGCCAAAAGTCAGATTTTTGCTGAAATTGTGACCCCGGGGCTTAGGGATTTTTTCAAAAAAATCTTTTTCTGCCGGTTAAGTTGTCGAGGGCTGATTTCTTTTCCTGGGATAAAAAGCCTTCTGTTTCGACCGCCAAACCTTTCAGGGGATCATTTCCAACCGTTTGGCATCATTTTTGAGTGACTTGCCAAAAGTCAGATTTTTCCTGAAATTGTGAGCCAGGGGCTTAGGGATATTTTCAAAAAAATCTTTTTCTGCCGGTTAAGTTGTCGAGGGCTGATTTCTTTTCCTGGGATAAAAAGCCTTCTGTTTCGACCTCCAAACCTTTCAGGGGAGCATTTGCAACCGTTTGGCATCATTTTTGAGTGACTTGCCAAAAGTCAGATTTTTGATGAAATTGTGACCCCGGGGCTTAAGGATTTTTTCAAAAAATCATTTTCTGCCGGTTAAGTTGTCGAGGGCTGATTTCTTTTCCTGTGATATAAACCCTTCTGTTTCGACCGCCAAACATCTCAGGGGAGCATTTGCAACCGTTTGGCACCATGTTTGAGTGAATTGCAGAAAGTCAGATTTTTGCTGAAATTGGAACCCCGGGGCTTAGGGATTTTTTCAAAAAAATCTTTTTCTGCCGTTTAAGTTGTCGAGGGCTGATTTCTTTTCCTGTGATAAAAATACTTCTGTTTCGACCGGCAAACATCTCAGGGCATCATTTTCAACCATTTGGCACTATTTTTGAGTCAATTGGAGAACGTCAGATTTTTGCTGAAATTGTGACCCCGGGGCTTAGGGATTTTTTCAAAAAAATCTTTTTCTGCCGGTTAAGTTGTCGAGGGCTGATTTCTTTTCCTGTAATAAAAAGCCTTCTGTTTCGACCGCCAAACCTTTCAGGGGAGCATTTGCAACTGTTTGGCATCATTTTTGAGTGACTTGCCAAAAGTCAGATTTTTGCTGAAATTGTGACCCCGGGGCTTAGGGATTTTTTCAAAAAAATCTTTTTCTGTCAGTTAAGTTGTCAAGGCCTGATTTTTTTTTCCTGTGATAAAAAGCCTTCTGTTTCGACCGCCAAACATCTCTAGGGATCATTTGCAACCGTTTGGCATCATTTTTGAGTGACTTGCCAAAAGTCAGATTTTTGCTGAAATTGTGGCCTAGGGATTTTTTCAAAAAAATCTTTTTCTACCGGTTAAGTTGTCGAGGGCTGATTTCTTTTCCTGTGATAAAAAGCCTTCTGTTTCGACCGCCAAACATCTCAGGGGAGCATTTGCATCCGTTTTGCACCATTTTTGTGTGAATTGCCAAAAGTCAGATTTTTGCTGAAATTGTGACCCCGGGGCTTAGGGATTTTTTCAAAAAAATCTTTTTCTGCCGGTTAAGTTGTCGAGGGCTGATTTCTTTTCCTGTAATAAAAAGCCTTCTGTTTCGACCGCCAAACCTTTCAGGGGAGCATTTGCAACTGTTTGGCATCATTTTTGAGTGACTTGCCAAAAGTCAGATTTTTGCTGAAATTGTGACCCCGGGGCTTAGGGATTTTTTCAAAAAAATCTTTTTCTGCCAGTTAAGTTGTCAAGGCCTGATTTTTTTTTCCTGTGATAAAAAGCCTTCTGTTTCGACCGCCAAACATCTCTAGGGATCATTTGCAACCGTTTGGCGTCATTTTTGAGTGACTTGCCAAAAGTCAGATTTTTGCTGAAATTGTGGCCTAGGGATTTTTTCAAAAAAATCTTTTTCTACCGGTTAAGTTGTCGAGGGCTGATTTCTTTTCCTGTGATAAAAAGCCTTCTGTTTCGACCGCCAAACATCTCAGGGGAGCATTTGCATCCGTTTCGCACCATTTTTGTGTGAATTGCCAAAAGTCAGATTTTTGCTGAAATTGTGACCCCGGGGCTTAGGGATTTTTTCAAAAAAATCTTTTTCTGCCGGTTAAGTTGTCGAGGGCTGATTTCTTTTCCTGTGATAAAAAGCCTTCTGTTTCGACCGCCAAACCTTTCAGGGGAGCATTTGCAACCGTTTGGCACCATTTTTGATTGAGTTGGAAAAAGTCAGATTTTTGCTGAAATTGTGACCCCGGGGCTTAGGGATTTTTTCAAAAAAATCTTTTTCTGCCGGTTAAGTTGTCGAGGGCTGATTTCTTTTCCTGGGATAAAAAGCCTTCTGTTTCGACCGCCAAACCTTTCAGGGGATCATTTGCAACCGTTTGGCATCATTTTTGAGTGACTTGCCAAAAGTCAGATTTTTCCTGAAATTGTGAGCCGGGGGCTTAGGGATATTTTCAAAAAAATCTTTTTCTGCCGGTTAAGTTGTCGAGGGCTGATTTCTTTTCCTGGGATAAAAAGCCTTCTGCTTCGACCGGTAAACATCTCAGGGGACCATTTGCAAACGTTTGGCACCATTTTTGAGTGACTTGCCAAAAGTCAGATTTTTCCTGTAATCGTGACCCCGGGGCTTAGGGATTGTTTCAAAAAAATCTTTTTCTGCCGGTTAAGTTGTCGAGGGCTGATTTCTTTTCCTGTGATAAAAAGCCTTCTGTTTGCACCTCCAAACCTTTCAGGGGAGCATTTGCAACCGTTTGGCATCATTTTTGAGTGACTTGCCAAAAGTCAGATTTTTGATGAAATTGTGACCCCGGGGCTTAAGGATTTTTTCAAAAAATCATTTTCTGCCGGTTAAGTTGTCGAGGGCTGATTTCTTTTCCTGTGATATAAACCCTTCTGTTTCGACCGCCAAACATCTCAGGGGAGCATTTGCATCCGTTTGGCACCATTTTTAAGTGAATTGCCAAAAGTCAGATTTTTGCTGAAATTGTGACCCCGGGGCTTAGGAATTTTTTCAAAAAAATCATTTTCTGCCGGTTAAGTTGTCGAGGGCTGATTTCTTTTCCTGTGATAGAAAGCCTTCTGTTTTGACCGCCAAACATCTCTAGGGATCATTTGCAACCGTTTGGCATCATTTTTGAGTGACTTGCCAAAAGTCAGATTTTTGCTGAAATTGTGGCCTAGGGATTTTTTCAAAAAAATCTTTTTCTACCGGTTAAGTTGTCGAGGGCTGATTTCTTTTCCTGTGATAAAAAGCCTTCTGTTTCGACCGCCAAACATCTCAGGGGAGCATTTGCATCCGTTTCGCACAATTTTTGAGTGAATTGCCAAAAGTCAGATTTTTGCTGAAATTGTGACCCCGGGGCTTAGGGATTTTTTCAAAAAAATCTTTTTCTGCCGGTTAAGTTGTCCAGGGCTGATTTCTTTTCCTGTAATAAAAAGCCTTCTGTTTCGACCGCCAAACCTTTCAGGGGAGCATTTGCAACTGTTTGGCATCATTTTTGAGTGACTTGCCAAAAGTCAGATTTTTGCTGAAATTGTGACCCCGGGGCTTAGGGATTTTTTCAAAAAAAAATTTTTCTGCCAGTTAAGTTGTCAAGGCCTGATTTTTTTCCCTGTGATAAAAAGCCTTCTGTTTCGACCGCCAAACATCTCTAGGGATCATTTGCAACCGTTTGGCATCATTTTTGAGTGACTTGCCAAAAGTCAGATTTTTGCTGAAATTGTGGCCTAGGGATTTTTTCAAAAAAATCATTTTCTACCAGTTAAGTTGTCGAGGGCTAAATACTTTTCCTGTGATAAAAAGACTTCTGTTTCGACCGCCAAACATCTCAGGGGAGCATTTGCAACCGTTTGGCACCATGTTTGAGTGAATTGCAGAAAGTCAGATTTTTGCTGAAATTGTGACCCCGGGGCTTAGGGATTTTTTCAAAAAAATCTTTTTCTGCCGGTTATGTTGTCGAGGGCTAATTTCTTTTCCTGTGATAAAAATACTTCTGTTTCGACCGCAAAACATCTCAGGGGAGCATTTTCAACCGTTTGGCACTATTTTTGAGTCAATTGGAGAACGTCAGATTTTTGCTGAAATTGTGACCCCGGGGCTTAGGGATTTTTTCAAAAAAATCTTTTTCTGCCAGTTAAGTTGTCGAGGGCTGATTTCTTTTCCTGTGATAAAAAGCCTTCTGCTTCGACCGGTAAACATCTCAGGGGACCATTTGCAACCGTTTGGCACCATTTTTGAGTGACTTGCCAAAAGTCAGATTTTTGCTGAAATTGTGACCCCGGGGCTTAGGGATTTTTTCAAAAAAATCTTTTTCTGCCAGTTAAGTTGTCAAGGCCTGATTTTTTTCCCTGTGATAAAAAGCCTTCTGTTTCGACCGCCAAACATCTCAGGGGAGCATTTGCATCCGTTTCGCACCATTTTTGAGTGAATTGCCAAAAGTCAGATTTTTGCTGAAATTGTGACCCCGGGGCTTAGGGATTTTTTCAAAAAAATCTTTTTCTGCCGCTTAAGTTGTCGAGGGCTGATTTCTTTTCCTGTAATAAAAAGCCTTCTGTTTCGACCGCCAAACCTTTCAGGGGAGCATTTGCAACTGTTTGGCATCATTTTTGAGTGACTTGCCAAAAGTCAGATTTTTGCTGAAATTGTGACCCCGGGGCTTAGGGATTTTTTCAAAAAAATCATTTTCTGCCGGTTAAGTTGTCGAGGGCTGATTTCTTTTCCTGTAATAAAAAGCCTTCTGTTTCGACCGCCAAACCTTTCAGGGGAGCATTTGCAACTGTTTGGCATCATTTTTGAGTGACTTGCCAAAAGTCAGATTTTTGCTGAAATTGTGACCCCGGGGCTTAGGGATTTTTTCAAAAAAATCTTTTTCTGCCAGTTAAGTTGTCAAGGCCTGATTTTTCCCCCTGTGATAAAAAGCCTTCTGTTTAGACCGCCAAACATCTCTAGGGATCATTTGCAACCGTTTGGAATCATTTTTGAGTGACTTGCCAAAAGTCAGATTTTTGCTGAAATTGTGGCCTAGGGATTTTTTCAAAAAAATCTTTTTCTACCAGTTAAGTTGTCGAGGGCTAAATACTTTTCCTGTGATAAAAAGACTTCTGTTTCGACCGCCAAACATCTCAGGGGAGCATTTGCAACCGTTTGGCACGATTTTTGAGTGAATTGCAGAAAGTCAGATTTTTGCTGAAATTGTGACCCCGGGGCTTAGGGATTTTTTCAAAAAAATCTTTTTCTGCCGGTTAAGTTGTCGAGGGCTAATTTCTTTTCCTGTGATAAAAATACTTCTGTTTCGACCGCAAAACATCTCAGGGGAGCATTTTCAACCGTTTGGCACTATTTTTGAGTCAATTGGAGAACGTCAGATTTTTGCTGAAATTGTGACCCCGGGGCTTAGGGATTTTTTCAAAAAAATCTTTTTCTGCCGGTTAAGTTGTCGAGGGCTGATTTCTTTCCTGGAATAAAAAGCCTTCTGTTTCGACCGCCAAACCTTTCAGGGGATCATTTGCAACCGTTTGGCATCATTTTTGAGTGACTTGCCAAAAGTCAGATTTTTGCTGAAATTGTGACCCCGGGGCTTAGGGATTTTTTCAAAAAAATCTTTTTCTGCCAGTTAAGTTGTCAAGGCCTGATTTTTTCCCCTGTGATAAAAAGCCTTCTGTTTAGACCGCCAAACATCTCTAGGGATCATTTGCAACCGTTTGGCATCATTTTTGAGTGACTTGCCAAAAGTCAGATTTTTGCTGAAATTGTGGCCTAGGGATTTTTTCAAAAAAATCATTTTCTACCAGTTAAGTTGTCAAGGGCTAAATACTTTTCCTGTGATAAAAAGACTTCTGTTTCGACCGCCAAACATCTCAGGGGAGCATTTGCAACCGTTTGGCACCATGTTTGAGTGAATTGCAGAAAGTCAGATTTTTGCTGAAATTGTGACCCCGGGGCTTAGGGATTTTTTCAAAAAAATCTTTTTCTGCCGGTTAAGTTGTCGAGGGCTAATTTCTTTTCCTGTGATAAAAATACTTCTGTTTCGACCGCAAAACATCTCAGGGGAGCATTTTCAACCGTTTGGCACTATTTTTGAGTCAATTGGAGAACGTCAGATTTTTGCTGAAATTGTGACCCCGGGGCTTAGGGATTTTTTCAAAAAAATCTTTTTCTGCCGGTTAAGTTGTCGAGGGCTGATTTCTTTCCTGGAATAAAAAGCCTTCTGTTTCGACCGCCAAACCTTTCAGGGGATCATTTGCAACCGTTTGGCATCATTTTTGAGTGACTTGCCAAAAGTCAGATTTTTCCTGAAATTGTGAGCCGGGGGCTTGGGGATTTTTTCAAAAAAATCTTTTTCTGCCAGTTAAGTTGTCGAGGGCTGATTTCTTTTCCTGTGATAAAAAGCCTTCTACTTCGACCGGTAAACATCTCAGGGGAGCATTTGCAACCGTTTGGCACCATTTTTGAGTGACTTGCCAAAAGTCAGATTTTTGCTGAAATTGTGACCCCGGGGCTTAGGGATTTTTTCAAAAAAATCTTTTTCTCCCAGTTAAGTTGTCAAGGCCTGATTTTTTTCCCTGTGATAAAAAGCCTTCTGTTTCGACCGCCAAACATCTCAGGGGAGCATTTGCAACCGTTTGGCACGATGTTTGAGTGAATTGCAGAAAGTCAGATTTTTGCTGAAATTGTGACCCCGGGGCTTAGGGATTTTTTCAAAAAAATCTTTTTCTGCCGGTTAAGTTGTCGAGGGCTAATTTCTTTTCCTGTGATAAAAATACTTCTGTTTCGACCGCAAAACATCTCAGGGGAGCATTTTCAACCGTTTGGCACTATTTTTGAGTCAATTGGAGAACGTCAGATTTTTGCTGAAATTGTGACCCCGGGGCTTAGGGATTTTTTCAAAAAAATCTTTTTCTGCCGGTTAAGTTGTCGAGGGCTGATTTCTTTCCTGGAATAAAAAGCCTTCTGTTTCGACCGCCAAACCTTTCAGGGGATCATTTGCAACCGTTTGGCATCATTTTTGAGTGACTTGCCAAAAGTCAGATTTTTGCTGAAATTGTGACCCCGGGGCTTAGGGATTTTTTCAAAAAAATCTTTTTCTGCCAGTTAAGTTGTCAAGGCCTGATTTTTTCCCCTGTGATAAAAAGCCTTCTGTTTAGACCGCCAAACATCTCTAGGGATCATTTGCAACCGTTTGGCATCATTTTTGAGTGACTTGCCAAAAGTCAGATTTTTGCTGAAATTGTGGCCTAGGGATTTTTTCAAAAAAATCATTTTCTACCAGTTAAGTTGTCAAGGGCTAAATACTTTTCCTGTGATAAAAAGACTTCTGTTTCGACCGCCAAACATCTCAGGGGAGCATTTGCAACCGTTTGGCACCATGTTTGAGTGAATTGCAGAAAGTCAGATTTTTGCTGAAATTGTGACCCCGGGGCTTAGGGATTTTTTCAAAAAAATCTTTTTCTGCCGGTTAAGTTGTCGAGGGCTAATTTCTTTTCCTGTGATAAAAATACTTCTGTTTCGACCGCAAAACATCTCAGGGGAGCATTTTCAACCGTTTGGCACTATTTTTGAGTCAATTGGAGAACGTCAGATTTTTGCTGAAATTGTGACCCCGGGGCTTAGGGATTTTTTCAAAAAAATCTTTTTCTGCCGGTTAAGTTGTCGAGGGCTGATTTCTTTCCTGGAATAAAAAGCCTTCTGTTTCGACCGCCAAACCTTTCAGGGGATCATTTGCAACCGTTTGGCATCATTTTTGAGTGACTTGCCAAAAGTCAGATTTTTCCTGAAATTGTGAGCCGGGGGCTTGGGGATTTTTTCAAAAAAATCTTTTTCTGCCAGTTAAGTTGTCGAGGGCTGATTTCTTTTCCTGTGATAAAAAGCCTTCTACTTCGACCGGTAAACATCTCAGGGGAGCATTTGCAACCGTTTGGCACCATTTTTGAGTGACTTGCCAAAAGTCAGATTTTTGCTGAAATTGTGACCCCGGGGCTTAGGGATTTTTTCAAAAAAATCTTTTTCTGCCAGTTAAGTTGTCAAGGCCTGATTTTTTTCCCTGTGATAAAAAGCCTTCTGTTTCGACCGCCAAACATCTCTAGGGATCATTTGCAACCGTTTGGCATCATTTTTGAGTGACTTGCCAAAAGTCAGATTTTTGCTGAAATTGTGGCCTAGGGATTTTTTCAAAAAAATCTTTTTCTACCAGTTAAGTTGTCAAGGGCTAAATACTTTTCCTGTGATAAAAAGACTTCTGTTTCGACCGCCAAACCTTTCAGGGGATCATTTGCAACCGTTTGGCATCATTTTTGAGTGACTTGCCAAAAGTCAGATTTTTGCTGAAATTGTGGCCTAGGGATTTTTTCAAAAAAATCTTTTTCTGCCGGTTAAGTTGTCGAGGGCTAATTTCTTTTCCTGTGATAAAAATACTTCTGTTTCGACCGCAAAACATCTCAGGGGAGCATTTTCAACCGTTTGGCACTATTTTTGAGTCAATTGGAGAACGTCAGATTTTTGCTGAAATTGTGACCCCGGGGCTTAGGGATTTTTTCAAAAAAATCTTTTTCTGCCGGTTAAGTTGTCGAGGGCTGATTTCTTTTCCTGTGATATAAACCCTTCTGTTTCGACCGCCAAACATCTCACGGGAGCGTTTGCATCCGTTTGGCACCATTTTTGAGTGAATTGCCAAAAGTCAGATTTTTGCTGAAATTGTGACCCCGGGGCTTAGGAATTTTTTCAAAAAAATATTTTCTGCCGGTTAAGTTGTCGAGGGCTGATTTCTTTTCCTGTGATAGAAAGCCTTCTGTTTCGCCCGCCAAACATCTCTAGGGATCATTTGCAACCGTTTGGCATCATTTTTGAGTGACTTGCCAAAAGTCAGATTTTTGCTGAAATTGTGGCCTAGGGATTTTTTCAAAAAAATCTTTTTCTACCGGTTAAGTTGTCGAGGGCTGATTTCTTTTCCTGTGATAAAAAGCCTTCTGTTTCGACCGCCAAACATCTCAGGGGAGCATTTGCATCCGTTTCGCACCATTTTTGAGTGAATTGCCAAAAGTCAGATTTTTGCTGAAATTGTGACCCCGGGGCTTAGGGATTTTTTCAAAAAAATCTTTTTCTGCCGGTTAAGTTGTCGAGGGCTGATTTCTTTTCCTGTAATAAAAAGCCTTCTGTTTCGACCGCCAAACCTTTCAGGGGAGCATTTGCAACTGTTTGGCATCATTTTTGAGTGACTTGCCAAAAGTCAGATTTTTGCTGAAATTGTGACCCCGGGGCTTAGGGATTTTTTCAAAAAAATCTTTTTCTGCCAGTTAAGTTGTCAAGGCCTGATTTTTTTCCCTGTGATAAAAAGCCTTCTGTTTAGACCGCCAAACATCTCTAGGGATCATTTGCAACCGTTTGGCATCATTTTTGAGTGACTTGCCTAAAGTTAGATTTTTGCTGAAATTGTGGCCTAGGGATTTTTTCAAAAAAATCTTTTTCTGCCAGTTAAGTTGTCAAGGCCTGATTTTTTTTCCTGTGATAAAAAGACTTCTGTTTCGACCGCCAAACATCTCAGGGGAGCATTTGCAACCGTTTGGCACCATGTTTGAGTGAATTGCAGAAAGTCAGATTTTTGCTGAAATTGTGACCCCGGGGCTTAGGGATTGTTTCAAAAAAATCTTTTTCTGCCGGTTAACTTGTCGAGGGCTGATTTCTTTTCCTGTGATAAAAAGCCTTCTGTTTCGACCTCCAAACCTTTCAGGGGAGCATTTGCAACCGTTTGGCATCATTTTTGAGTGACTTGCCAAAAGTCAGATTTTTGCTGAAATTGTGACCCCGGGGCTTAAGGATTTTTTCAAAAAATCTTTTTCTACCGGTTAAGTTGTCGAGGGCTGATTTCTTTTCCTGTGATAAAACGCCTTCTGTTTCGACCGCCAAACATCTCAGGGGAGCATTTGCATCCGTTTCGCACCATTTTTGAGTGAATTGCCAAAAGTCAGATTTTTGCTGAAATTGGGACCGCGGGGCTTAGGGATTTTTTCAAAAAAATCTTTTTCTGCCGGTTAAGTTGTCGAGGGCTGATTTCTTTTCCTGTAATAAAAAGCCTTCTGTTTCGACCGCCAAACCTTTCAGGGGAGCATTTGCAACTGTTTGGCATCATTTTTGAGTGACTTGCCAAAAGTCAGATTTTTGCTGAAATTGTGACCCCGGGGCTTAGGGATTTTTTCAAAAAAATCTTTTTCTGCCAGTTAAGTTGTCAAGGCCTGATTTTTTTCCCTGTGATAAAAAGCCTTCTGTTTAGACCGCCAAACATCTCTAGAGATCATTTGCAACCGTTTGGCATCATTTTTGAGTGACTTGCCAAAAGTCAGATTTTTGCTGAAATTGTGGCCTAGGGATTTTTTCAAAAAAATCTTTTTCTACCAGTTAAGTTGTCGAGGGCTAAATACTTTTCCTGTGATAAAAAGACTTCTGTTTCGACCGCCAAACATCTCAGGGGAGCATTTGCAACCGTTTGGCACCATGTTTGAGTGAATTGCAGAAAGTCAGATATTTGCTGAAATTGTGACCCCGGGGCTTAGGGATTTTTTCAAAAAAATCTTTTTCTGCCGGTTAAGTTGTCGAGGGCTGATTTCTTTTCCTGTGATAAAAAGCCTTCTGCTTCGACCGGTAAACATCTCAGGGGACCATTTGCAACCGTTTGGCACCATTTTTGAGTGACTTGCCAAAAGTCAGATTTTTACTGTAATCGTGACCCCGGGGCTTAGGGATTGTTTCAAAAAAATCTTTTTCTGCCAGTTAAGTTGTCGAGGGCTGATTTCTTTTCCTGTGATAAAAAGCCTTCTGTTTCGACCTCCAAACCTTTCAGGGGAGCATTTGCAACCGTTTGGCATCATTTTTGAGTGACTTGCCAAAAGTCAGATTTTTGATGAAATTGTGACCCCGGGGCTTAAGGATTTTTTCAAAAAATCATTTTCTGCCGGTTAAGTTGTCGAGGGCTGATTTCTTTTCCTGTGATATAAACCCTTCTGTTTCGACCGCCAAACATCTCAGGGGAGCATTTGCATCCGTTTGGCACCATTTTTGAGTGAATTGCCAAAAGTCAGATTTTTGCTGAAATTGTGACCCCGGGGCTTAGGGATTTTTTCAAAAAAATCTTTTTCTGCCGGTTAAGTTGTCGAGGGCTGATTTCTTTTCCTGTGATAGAAAGCCTTCTGTTTCGACCGCCAAACATCTCTAGGGATCATTTGCAACCGTTTGGCATCATTTTTGAGTGACTTGCCAAAAGTCAGATTTTTGCTGAAATTGTGGCCTAGGGATTTTTTCAAAAAAATCTTTTTCTACCGGTTAAGTTGTCGAGGGCTGATTTCTTTTCCTGTGATAAAAAGGCTTCTGTTTCGACCGCCAAACATCTCAGGGGAGCATTTGCATCCGTTTCGCACCATATTTGAGTGAATTGCCAAAAGTCAGATTTTTGCTGAAATTGTGACCCCGGGGCTTAGGGATTTTTTCAAAAAAATCTTTTTCTGCCGGTTAAGTTGTCGAGGGCTGATTTCTTTTCCTGTAATAAAAAGCCTTCTGTTTCGACCGCCAAACCTTATAGGGGAGCATTTGCAACTGTTTGGCATCGTTTTTGAGTGACTTGCCAAAAGTCAGATTTTTGCTGAAATTGTGACCCCGGGGCTTAGGGATTTTTTCAAAAAAATCTTTTTCTGCCAGTTAAGTTGTCAAGGCCTGATTTTTTCCCCTGTGATAAAAAGCCTTCTGTTTAGACCGCCAAACATCTCTAGGGATCATTTGCAACCGTTTGGCATCATTTTTGAGTGACTTGCCAAAAGTCAGATTTTTGCTGAAATTGTGGCCTAGGGATTTTTTCAAAAAAATCTTTTTCTACCAGTTAAGTTGTCGAGGGCTAAATACTTTTCCTGTGATAAAAAGACTTCTGTTTCGACCGCCAAACATCTCAGGGGAGCATTTGCAACCGTTTGGCACAATGTTTGAGTGAATTGCAGAAAGTCAGATTTTTGCTGAAATTGTGACCCCGGGGCTTAGGGATTTTTTCAAAAAAATCTTTTTCTGCCGGTTAAGTTGTCGAGGGCTAATTTCTTTTCCTGTGATAAAAATACTTCTGTTTCGACCGCAAAACATCTCAGGGGAGCATTTTCAACCGTTTGGCACTATTTTTGAGTCAATTGGAGAACGTCAGATTTTTGATGAAATTGTGACCCCGGGGCTTAGGGATTTTTTCAAAAAAATCTTTTTCTGCCGGTTAAGTTGTCGAGGGCTGATTTCTTTCCTGGAATAAAAAGCCTTCTGTTTCGACCGCCAAACCATTCTGGGGATCATTTGCAACCGTTTGGCATCATTTTTGAGTGACTTGCCAAAAGTCAGATTTTTCCTGAAATTGTGAGCCGGGGGCTTGGGGATTTTTTCAAAAAAATCTTTTTCTGCCAGTTAAGTTGTCGAGGGCTGATTTCTTTTCCTGTGATAAAAAGCCTTCTGCTTCGACCGGTAAACATGTTAGGGGGGCATTTGCAACCGTTTGGCACCATTTTTGAGTGACTTGCCAAAAGTCAGATTTTTACTGTAATCGTGACCCCGGGGCTTAGGGATTGTTTCAAAAAAATCTTTTTCTGCCGGTTAAGTTGTCGAGGGCTGATTTCTTTTCCTGTGATAAAAACCCTTCTATTTCGACATCCAAACCTTTCAGGGGAGCATTTGCAACCGTTTGGCATCATTTTTGAGTGACTTGCCAAAAGTCAGATTTTTGATGAAATTGTGACCCCGGGGCTTAGGGATTTTTTCAAAAAAATCATTTTCTGCCGGTTAAGTTGTCGAGGGCTGATTTCTTTTCCTTTGATAAAAAGTCTTTTGTTTCGACCGCCAAACATGTCAGGGAAGCATTTGCAACCGTTTGGCACCATTTTTGAGTGACTTGCCAAAAGTCAGATTTTTGCTGAAATTGTGACCCCGGGGCTTAAGGATTTTTTCAAAAAAATCATTTTCTGCCGGTTAAGTTGTCGAGGGCTGATTTCTTTTCCTGTGATAAAAAGCCTTCTGTTTCGACCGCCAAACATGTCAGGGGAGCATTTGCAACCGTTTGGCACCATTTTTGAGTGACTTGCCAAAAGTCAGATTTTTGATGAAATTGTGACCCCGGGGCTTAAGGATTTTTCCAAAAAAATCTTTTTCTGCCGTTTAAGTTGTCGAGGGCTTATTTCTTCTCCTGTGATAAAAAGCCTTCTGTTTCGACCGCCAAACATGTCAGGGGAGCATTTGCAACCGTTTGGCATCATTTTTGAGTGACTTGCCAAAAGTCAGATTTTTGCTGAAATTGTGGCCTAGGGATTTTTTCAAAAAAATCTTTTTCTACCAGTTAAGTTGTCGAGGGCTAAATACTTTTCCTGTGATAAAAAGACTTCTGTTTCGACCGCCAAACATCTCAGGGGAGCATTTGCAACCGTTTGGCACCATGTTTGAGTGAATTGCAGAAAGTCAGATTTTTGCTGAAATTGTGACCCCGGGGCTTAGGGATTTTTTCAAAAAAATCTTTTTCTGCCGGTTAAGTTGTCGAGGGCTAATTTCTTTTCCTGTGATAAAAATACTTCTGTTTCGACTGCAAAACATCTCAGGGGAGCATTTTCAACCGTTTGGCACTATTTTTGTGTCAATTGGAGAACGTCAGATTTTTGCTGAAATTGTGACCCCGGGGCTTAGGGATTTTTTCAAAAAAATCTTTTCTGCCGGTTAAGTTGTCGAGGGCTGATTTCTTTCCTGGAATAAAAAGCCTTCTGTTTCGACCGGTAAACATCTCAGGGGACCATTTGCAACCGTTTGGCACCATTTTTGAGTGACTTGCCAAAAGTCAGATTTTTACTGTAATCGTGACCCCGGGGCTTAGGGATTGTTTCAAAAAAATCTTTTTCTGCCGGTTAAGTTGTCGAGGGCTGATTTCTTTTCCTGTGATAAAAAGCCTTCTGTTTCGACCTCCAAACCTTTCAGGGGAGCATTTGCATCCGTTTGGCACCATTTTTGAGTGAATTGCCAAAAGTCAGATTTTTGCTGAAATTGTGACCCCGGGGCTTAGGAATTTTTTCAAAAAAATCTTTTTCTGCCAGTTAAGTTGTCGAGGGCTGATTTCTTTTCCTGTGATAAAAAGCCTTCTGCTTCGACCGGTAAACATCTCAGGGGACCATTTGCAACCGTTTGGCACCATTTTTGAGTGACTTGCCAAAAGTCAGATTTTTACTGTAATCGTGACCCCGGGGCTTAGGGATTGTTTCAAAAAAATCTTTTTCTGCCGGTTAAGTTGTCGAGGGCTGATTTCTTTTCCTGTGATAAAAAGCCTTCTGTTTCGACCTCCAAACCTTTCAGGGGAGCATTTGCATCCGTTTGGCACCATTTTTGAGTGAATTGCCAAAAGTCAGATTTTTGCTGAAATTGTGACCCCGGGGCTTAGGAATTTTTTCAAAAAAATCTTTTTCTGCCGGTTAAGTTGTCGAGGGCTGATTTCTTTTCCTGTGATAGAAAGCCTTCTGTTTCGCCCGCCAAACATCTCTAGGGATCATTTGCAACCGTTTGGCATCATTTTTGAGTGACTTGCCAAAAGTCAGATTTTTGCTGAAATTGTGGCCTAGGGATTTTTTCAAAAAAATCTTTTTCTACCGGTTAAGTTGTCGAGGGCTGATTTCTATTCCTGTGATAAAAAGCCTTCTGTTTCGACCGCCAAACATCTCAGGGGAGCATTTGCATCCGTTTCGCACCATTTTTGAGTGAATTGCCAAAAGTCAGATTTTTGCTGAAATTGTGACCCCGGGGCTTAGGGATTTTTTCAAAAAAATCTTTTTCTGCCGGTTAAGTTGTCGAGGGCTGATTTCTTTTCCTGTAATAAAAAGCCTTCTGTTTCGACCGCCAAACCTTTCAGGGGAGCATTTGCAACTGTTTGGCATCATTTTTGAGTGACTTGCCAAAAGTCAGATTTTTGCTGAAATTGTGACCCCGGGGCTTAGGGATTTTTTCAAAAAAATCTTTTTCTGCCAGTTAAGTTGTCAAGGCCTGATTTTTTTCCCTGTGATAAAAAGCCTTCTGTTTAGACCGCCAAACATCTCTAGGGATCATTTGCAACCGTTTGGCATCATTTTTGAGTGACTTGCCTAAAGTCAGATTTTTTCTGAAATTGTGGCCTAGGGATTTTTTCAAAAAAATCTTTTTCTGCCAGTTAAGTTGTCAAGGCCTGATTTTTTTTCCTGTGATAAAAAGACTTCTGCTTCGACCGGTAAACATCTCAGGGGACCATTTGCAACCGTTTGGCACAATTTTTGAGTGACTTGCCAAAAGTCAGATTTTTACTGTAATCGTGACCCCGGGGCTTAGGGATTGTTTCAAAAAAATCTTTTTCTGCCGGTTAAGTTGTCGAGGGCTGATTTCTTTTCCTGTGATAAAAAGCCTTCTGTTTCGACCTCCAAACCTTTCAGGGGAGCATTTGCAACCGTTTGGCATCATTTTTGAGTGACTTGCCAAAAGTCAGATTTTTGATGAAATTGTGACCCCGGGCCTTAAGGATTTTTTCAAAAAATCATTTTCTGCCGGTTAAGTTGTCGAGGGCTGATTTCTTTTCCTGTGATATAAACCCTTCTGTTTCGACCGCCAAACATCTCAGGGGAGCATTTGCATCCGTTTGGCACCATTTTTGAGTGAATTGCCAAAAGTCAGATTTTTGCTGAAATTGTGACCCCGGGGCTTAGGAATTTTTTCAAAAAAATCTTTTTCTGCCGGTTAAGTTGTCGAGGGCTGATTTCTTTTCCTGTGATAGAAAGCCTTCTGTTTCGACCGCCAAACATCTCTAGGGATCATTTGCAACCGTTTGGCATCATTTTTGAGTGACTTGCCAAAAGTCAGATTTTTGCTGAAATTGTGGCCTAGGGATTTTTTCAAAAAAATCTTTTTCTACCAGTTAAGTTGTCGAGGGCTAAATACTTTTCCTGTGATAAAAAGACTTCTGTTTCGACCGCCAAACATCTCAGGGGAGCATTTGCAACCGTTTGGCACCATGTTTGAGTGAATTGCAGAAAGTCAGATTTTTGCTGAAATTGTGACCCCGGGGCTTAGGGATTTTTTCAAAAAAATCTTTTTCTGCCGGTTAAGTTGTCGAGGGCTAATTTCTTTTCCTGTGATAAAAATACTTCTGTTTCGACCGCAAAACATCTCAGGGGAGCATTTTCAACCGTTTGGCACTATTTTTGAGTCAATTGGAGAACGTCAGATTTTTGATGAAATTGTGACCCCGGGGCTTAGGGATTTTTTCAAAAAAATCTTTTTCTGCCGGTTAAGTTGTCGAGGGCTGATTTCTTTCCTGGAATAAAAAGCCTTCTGTTTCGACCGCCAAACCATTCAGGGGATCATTTGCAACCGTTTGGCATCATTTTTGAGTGACTTGCCAAAAGTCAGATTTTTCCTGAAATTGTGAGCTTGGGCTTGGGGATTTTTTCAAAAAAATCTTTTTCTGCCAGTTAAGTTGTCGAGGGCTGATTTCTTTTCCTGTGATAAAAAGCCTTCTGCTTCGACCGGTAAACATCTCAGGGGACCATTTGCAACCGTTTGGCACAATTTTTGAGTGACTTGCCAAAAGTCAGATTTTTCCAGAAATTGTGAGCCGGGGGCTTAGGGATTGTTTCAAAAAAATCTTTTTCTGCCGGTTAAGTTGTCGAGGGCTGATTTCTTTTCCTGTGATAAAAAGCCTTCTGTTTCGACCTCCAAACCTTTCAGGGGAGCATTTGCAACCGTTTGGCATCATTTTTGAGTGACTTGCCAAAAGTCAGATTTTTGATGAAATTGTGACCCCGGGCCTTAAGGATTTTTTCAAAAAATCATTTTCTGCCGGTTAAGTCTTCGAGGGCTGATTTCTTTTCCTGTGATATAAACCCTTCTGTTTCGACCGCCAAACATCTCAGGGGAGCATTTGCATCCGTTTGGCACCATTTTTGAGTGAATTGCCAAAAGTCAGATTTTTGCTGAAATTGTGACCCCGGGGCTTAGGAATTTTTTCAAAAAAATCTTTTTCTGCCGGTTAAGTTGTCGAGGGCTGATTTCTTTTCCTGTGATAGAAAGCCTTCTGTTTCGACCGCCAAACATCTCTAGGGATCATTTGCAACCGTTTGGCATCATTTTTGAGTGACTTGCCAAAAGTCAGATTTTTGCTGAAATTGTGGCCTAGGGATTTTTTCAAAAAAATCTTTTTCTACCGGTTAAGTTGTCGAGGGCTGATTTCTTTTCCTGTGATAAAAAGCCTTCTGTTTCGACCGCCAAACATCTCAGGGGAGCATTTGCATCCGTTTTGCACCATTTTTGAGAGAATTACCAAAAGTCAGATTTCTGCTGAAATTGTGACCCCGGGGCTTAGGAATTTTTTCAAAAAAATCTTTTTCTGCCGGTTAAGTTGTCGAGGGCTGATTTCTTTTCCTGTGATAGAAAGCCTTCTGTTTCGACCGCCAAACATCTCTAGGGATCATTTGCAACCGTTTGGCATCATTTTTGAGTGACTTGCCAAAAGTCAGATTTTTGCTGAAATTGTGGCCTAGGGATTTTTTCAAAAAAATATTTTTCTACCGGTTAAGTTGTCGAGGGCTGATTTCTTTTCCTGTGATAAAAAGCCTTCTGTTTCCACCGCCAAACATCTCAGGGGAGCATTTGCATCCGTTTCGCACCATTTTTGAGTGAATTGCCAAAAGTCAGATTTTTGCTGAAATTGTGACCCCGGGGCTTAGGGATTTTTTCAAAAAAATCTTTTTCTGCCGGTTAAGTTGTCGAGGGCTGATTTCTTTTCCTGTAATAAAACGCCTTCTGTTTCGACCGCCAAACCTTATAGGGGAGCATTTGCAACTGTTTGGCATCGTTTTTGAGTGACTTGCCAAAAGTCAGATTTTTGCTGAAATTGTGACCCCGGGGCTTAGGGATTTTTTCAAAAAAATCTTTTTCTGCCAGTTAAGTTGTCAAGGCCTGATTTTTTTCCCTGTGATAAAAAGCCTTCTGTTTAGACCGCCAAACATCTCTAGGGATCATTTGCAACCGTTTGGCATCATTTTTGAGTGACTTGCCAAAAGTCAGATTTTTGCTGAAATTGTGGCCTAGGGATTTTTTCAAAAAAATCTTTTTCTACCAGTTAAGTTGTCGAGGGCTAAATACTTTTCCTGTGATAAAAAGACTTCTGTTTCGACCGCCAAACATCTCAGGGGAGCATTTGCAACCGTTTGGCACCATGTTTGAGTGAATTGCAGAAAGTCAGATATTTGCTGAAATTGTGACCCCGGGGCTTAGGGATTTTTTCAAAAAAATCTTTTTCTGCCGGTTAAGTTGTCGAGGGCTGATTTCTTTCCTGGAATAAAAAGCCTTCTGTTTCGACCGCCAAACCTTTCAGGGGATCATTTGCAACCGTTTGGCATCATTTTTGAGCGACTTGCCAAAAGTCAGATTTTTCCTGAAATTGTGAGCCGGGGGCTTGGGGATTTTTTCAAAAAAATCTTTTTCTGCCAGTTAAGTTGTCGAGGGCTGATTTCTTTTCCTGTGATAAAAAGCCTTCTGCTTCGACCTCCAAACCTTTCAGGGGAGCATTTGCAACCGTTTGGCATCATTTTTGAGTGACTTGCCAAAAGTCAGATTTTTGATGAAATTGTGACCCCGGGGCTTAAGGATTTTTTCAAAAAATCATTTTCTGCCGGTTAAGTTGTCGAGGGCTGATTTCTTTTCCTGTGATATAAACCCTTCTGTTTCGACCGCCAAACATCTCAGGGGAGCATTTGCATCCGTTTGGCACCATTTTTGAGTGAATTGCCAAAAGTCAGATTTTTGCTGAAATTGTGACCCCGGGGCTTAGGGATTTTTTCAAAAAAATCTTTTTCTGCCGGTTAAGTTGTCGAGGGCTGATTTCTTTTCCTGTGATAGAAAGCCTTCTGTTTCGACCGCCAAACATCTCTAGGGATCATTTGCAACCGTTTGGCATCATTTTTGAGTGACTTGCCAAAAGTCAGATTTTTGCTGAAATTGTGGCCTAGGGATTTTTTCAAAAAAATCTTTTTCTACCGGTTAAGTTGTCGAGGGCTGATTTCTTTTCCTGTGATAAAAAGGCTTCTGTTTCGACCGCCAAACATCTCAGGGGAGCATTTGCATCCGTTTCGCACCATATTTGAGTGAATTGCCAAAAGTCAGATTTTTGCTGAAATTGTGACCCCGGGGCTTAGGGATTTTTTCAAAAAAATCTTTTTCTGCCGGTTAAGTTGTCGAGGGCTGATTTCTTTTCCTGTAATAAAAAGCCTTCTGTTTCGACCGCCAAACCTTATAGGGGAGCATTTGCAACTGTTTGGCATCGTTTTTGAGTGACTTGCCAAAAGTCAGATTTTTGCTGAAATTGTGACCCCGGGGCTTAGGGATTTTTTCAAAAAAATCTTTTTCTGCCAGTTAAGTTGTCAAGGCCTGATTTTTTCCCCTGTGATAAAAAGCCTTCTGTTTAGACCGCCAAACATCTCTAGGGATCATTTGCAACCGTTTGGCATCATTTTTGAGTGACTTGCCAAAAGTCAGATTTTTGCTGAAATTGTGGCCTAGGGATTTTTTCAAAAAAATCTTTTTCTACCAGTTAAGTTGTCGAGGGCTAAATACTTTTCCTGTGATAAAAAGACTTCTGTTTCGACCGCCAAACATCTCAGGGGAGCATTTGCAACCGTTTGGCACAATGTTTGAGTGAATTGCAGAAAGTCAGATTTTTGCTGAAATTGTGACCCCGGGGCTTAGGGATTTTTTCAAAAAAATCTTTTTCTGCCGGTTAAGTTGTCGAGGGCTAATTTCTTTTCCTGTGATAAAAATACTTCTGTTTCGACCGCAAAACATCTCAGGGGAGCATTTTCAACCGTTTGGCACTATTTTTGAGTCAATTGGAGAACGTCAGATTTTTGATGAAATTGTGACCCCGGGGCTTAGGGATTTTTTCAAAAAAATCTTTTTCTGCCGGTTAAGTTGTCGAGGGCTGATTTCTTTCCTGGAATAAAAAGCCTTCTGTTTCGACCGCCAAACCATTCTGGGGATCATTTGCAACCGTTTGGCATCATTTTTGAGTGACTTGCCAAAAGTCAGATTTTTCCTGAAATTGTGAGCCGGGGGCTTGGGGATTTTTTCAAAAAAATCTTTTTCTGCCAGTTAAGTTGTCGAGGGCTGATTTCTTTTCCTGTGATAAAAAGCCTTCTGCTTCGACCGGTAAACATGTTAGGGGGGCATTTGCAACCGTTTGGCACCATTTTTGAGTGACTTGCCAAAAGTCAGATTTTTACTGTAATCGTGACCCCGGGGCTTAGGGATTGTTTCAAAAAAATCTTTTTCTGCCGGTTAAGTTGTCGAGGGCTGATTTCTTTTCCTGTGATAAAAACCCTTCTATTTCGACATCCAAACCTTTCAGGGGAGCATTTGCAACCGTTTGGCATCATTTTTGAGTGACTTGCCAAAAGTCAGATTTTTGATGAAATTGTGACCCCGGGGCTTAGGGATTTTTTCAAAAAAATCATTTTCTGCCGGTTAAGTTGTCGAGGGCTGATTTCTTTTCCTTTGATAAAAAGTCTTTTGTTTCGACCGCCAAACATGTCAGGGAAGCATTTGCAACCGTTTGGCACCATTTTTGAGTGACTTGCCAAAAGTCAGATTTTTGCTGAAATTGTGACCCCGGGGCTTAAGGATTTTTTCAAAAAAATCATTTTCTGCCGGTTAAGTTGTCGAGGGCTGATTTCTTTTCCTGTGATAAAAAGCCTTCTGTTTCGACCGCCAAACATGTCAGGGGAGCATTTGCAACCGTTTGGCACCATTTTTGAGTGACTTGCCAAAAGTCAGATTTTTGATGAAATTGTGACCCCGGGGCTTAAGGATTTTTCCAAAAAAATCTTTTTCTGCCGTTTAAGTTGTCGAGGGCTTATTTCTTCTCCTGTGATAAAAAGCCTTCTGTTTCGACCGCCAAACATGTCAGGGGAGCATTTGCAACCGTTTGGCATCATTTTTGAGTGACTTGCCAAAAGTCAGATTTTTGCTGAAATTGTGGCCTAGGGATTTTTTCAAAAAAATCTTTTTCTACCAGTTAAGTTGTCGAGGGCTAAATACTTTTCCTGTGATAAAAAGACTTCTGTTTCGACCGCCAAACATCTCAGGGGAGCATTTGCAACCGTTTGGCACCATGTTTGAGTGAATTGCAGAAAGTCAGATTTTTGCTGAAATTGTGACCCCGGGGCTTAGGGATTTTTTCAAAAAAATCTTTTTCTGCCGGTTAAGTTGTCGAGGGCTAATTTCTTTTCCTGTGATAAAAATACTTCTGTTTCGACTGCAAAACATCTCAGGGGAGCATTTTCAACCGTTTGGCACTATTTTTGTGTCAATTGGAGAACGTCAGATTTTTGCTGAAATTGTGACCCCGGGGCTTAGGGATTTTTTCAAAAAAATCTTTTCTGCCGGTTAAGTTGTCGAGGGCTGATTTCTTTCCTGGAATAAAAAGCCTTCTGTTTCGACCGCCAAACCTTTCAGGGGATCATTTGCAACCGTTTGGCATCATTTTTGAGCGACTTGCCAAAAGTCAGATTTTTCCTGAAATTGTGAGCCGGGGGCTTGGGGATTTTTTCAAAAAAATCTTTTTCTGCCAGTTAAGTTGTCGAGGGCTGATTTCTTTTCCTGTGATAAAAAGCCTTCTGCTTCGACCGGTAAACATCTCAGGGGACCATTTGCAACCGTTTGGCACCATTTTTGAGTGACTTGCCAAAAGTCAGATTTTTACTGTAATCGTGACCCCGGGGCTTAGGGATTGTTTCAAAAAAATCTTTTTCTGCCGGTTAAGTTGTCGAGGGCTGATTTCTTTTCCTGTGATAAAAAGCCTTCTGTTTCGACCTCCAAACCTTTCAGGGGAGCATTTGCATCCGTTTGGCACCATTTTTGAGTGAATTGCCAAAAGTCAGATTTTTGCTGAAATTGTGACCCCGGGGCTTAGGAATTTTTTCAAAAAAATCTTTTTCTGCCGGTTAAGTTGTCGAGGGCTGATTTCTTTTCCTGTGATAGAAAGCCTTCTGTTTCGCCCGCCAAACATCTCTAGGGATCATTTGCAACCGTTTGGCATCATTTTTGAGTGACTTGCCAAAAGTCAGATTTTTGCTGAAATTGTGGCCTAGGGATTTTTTCAAAAAAATCTTTTTCTACCGGTTAAGTTGTCGAGGGCTGATTTCTATTCCTGTGATAAAAAGCCTTCTGTTTCGACCGCCAAACATCTCAGGGGAGCATTTGCATCCGTTTCGCACCATTTTTGAGTGAATTGCCAAAAGTCAGATTTTTGCTGAAATTGTGACCCCGGGGCTTAGGGATTTTTTCAAAAAAATCTTTTTCTGCCGGTTAAGTTGTCGAGGGCTGATTTCTTTTCCTGTAATAAAAAGCCTTCTGTTTCGACCGCCAAACCTTTCAGGGGAGCATTTGCAACTGTTTGGCATCATTTTTGAGTGACTTGCCAAAAGTCAGATTTTTGCTGAAATTGTGACCCCGGGGCTTAGGGATTTTTTCAAAAAAATCTTTTTCTGCCAGTTAAGTTGTCAAGGCCTGATTTTTTTCCCTGTGATAAAAAGCCTTCTGTTTAGACCGCCAAACATCTCTAGGGATCATTTGCAACCGTTTGGCATCATTTTTGAGTGACTTGCCTAAAGTCAGATTTTTTCTGAAATTGTGGCCTAGGGATTTTTTCAAAAAAATCTTTTTCTGCCAGTTAAGTTGTCAAGGCCTGATTTTTTTTCCTGTGATAAAAAGACTTCTGCTTCGACCGGTAAACATCTCAGGGGACCATTTGCAACCGTTTGGCACAATTTTTGAGTGACTTGCCAAAAGTCAGATTTTTACTGTAATCGTGACCCCGGGGCTTAGGGATTGTTTCAAAAAAATCTTTTTCTGCCGGTTAAGTTGTCGAGGGCTGATTTCTTTTCCTGTGATAAAAAGCCTTCTGTTTCGACCTCCAAACCTTTCAGGGGAGCATTTGCAACCGTTTGGCATCATTTTTGAGTGACTTGCCAAAAGTCAGATTTTTGATGAAATTGTGACCCCGGGCCTTAAGGATTTTTTCAAAAAATCATTTTCTGCCGGTTAAGTCTTCGAGGGCTGATTTCTTTTCCTGTGATATAAACCCTTCTGTTTCGACCGCCAAACATCTCAGGGGAGCATTTGCATCCGTTTGGCACCATTTTTGAGTGAATTGCCAAAAGTCAGATTTTTGCTGAAATTGTGACCCCGGGGCTTAGGAATTTTTTCAAAAAAATCTTTTTCTGCCGGTTAAGTTGTCGAGGGCTGATTTCTTTTCCTGTGATAGAAAGCCTTCTGTTTCGACCGCCAAACATCTCTAGGGATCATTTGCAACCGTTTGGCATCATTTTTGAGTGACTTGCCAAAAGTCAGATTTTTGCTGAAATTGTGGCCTAGGGATTTTTTCAAAAAAATCTTTTTCTACCGGTTAAGTTGTCGAGGGCTGATTTCTTTTCCTGTGATAAAAAGCCTTCTGTTTCGACCGCCAAACATCTCAGGGGAGCATTTGCATCCGTTTTGCACCATTTTTGAGAGAATTACCAAAAGTCAGATTTCTGCTGAAATTGTGACCCCGGGGCTTAGGAATTTTTTCAAAAAAATCTTTTTCTGCCGGTTAAGTTGTCGAGGGCTGATTTCTTTTCCTGTGATAGAAAGCCTTCTGTTTCGACCGCCAAACATCTCTAGGGATCATTTGCAACCGTTTGGCATCATTTTTGAGTGACTTGCCAAAAGTCAGATTTTTGCTGAAATTGTGGCCTAGGGATTTTTTCAAAAAAATATTTTTCTACCGGTTAAGTTGTCGAGGGCTGATTTCTTTTCCTGTGATAAAAAGCCTTCTGTTTCCACCGCCAAACATCTCAGGGGAGCATTTGCATCCGTTTCGCACCATTTTTGAGTGAATTGCCAAAAGTCAGATTTTTGCTGAAATTGTGACCCCGGGGCTTAGGGATTTTTTCAAAAAAATCTTTTTCTGCCGGTTAAGTTGTCGAGGGCTGATTTCTTTTCCTGTAATAAAACGCCTTCTGTTTCGACCGCCAAACCTTATAGGGGAGCATTTGCAACTGTTTGGCATCGTTTTTGAGTGACTTGCCAAAAGTCAGATTTTTGCTGAAATTGTGACCCCGGGGCTTAGGGATTTTTTCAAAAAAATCTTTTTCTGCCAGTTAAGTTGTCAAGGCCTGATTTTTTTCCCTGTGATAAAAAGCCTTCTGTTTAGACCGCCAAACATCTCTAGGGATCATTTGCAACCGTTTGGCATCATTTTTGAGTGACTTGCCAAAAGTCAGATTTTTGCTGAAATTGTGGCCTAGGGATTTTTTCAAAAAAATCTTTTTCTACCAGTTAAGTTGTCGAGGGCTAAATACTTTTCCTGTGATAAAAAGACTTCTGTTTCGACCGCCAAACATCTCAGGGGAGCATTTGCAACCGTTTGGCACCATGTTTGAGTGAATTGCAGAAAGTCAGATATTTGCTGAAATTGTGACCCCGGGGCTTAGGGATTTTTTCAAAAAAATCTTTTTCTGCCGGTTAAGTTGTCGAGGGCTGATTTCTTTCCTGGAATAAAAAGCCTTCTGTTTCGACCGCCAAACCTTTCAGGGGATCATTTGCAACCGTTTGGCATCATTTTTGAGCGACTTGCCAAAAGTCAGATTTTTCCTGAAATTGTGAGCCGGGGGCTTGGGGATTTTTTCAAAAAAATCTTTTTCTGCCAGTTAAGTTGTCGAGGGCTGATTTCTTTTCCTGTGATAAAAAGCCTTCTGCTTCGACCTCCAAACCTTTCAGGGGAGCATTTGCAACCGTTTGGCATCATTTTTGAGTGACTTGCCAAAAGTCAGATTTTTGATGAAATTGTGACCCCGGGGCTTAAGGATTTTTTCAAAAAATCATTTTCTGCCGGTTAAGTTGTCGAGGGCTGATTTCTTTTCCTGTGATATAAACCCTTCTGTTTCGACCGCCAAACATCTCAGGGGAGCATTTGCATCCGTTTGGCACCATTTTTGAGTGAATTGCCAAAAGTCAGATTTTTGCTGAAATTGTGACCCCGGGGCTTAGGAATTTTTTCAAAAAAATCTTTTTCTGCCGGTTAAGTTGTCGAGGGCTGATTTCTTTTCCTGTGATAGAAAGCCTTCTGTTTCGACCGCCAAACATCTCTAGGGATCATTTGCAACCGTTTGGCATCATTTTTGAGTGACTTGCCAAAAGTCAGATTTTTGCTGAAATTGTGGCCTAGGGATTTTTTCAAAAAAATCTTTTTCTACCGGTTAAGTTGTCGAGGGCTGATTTCTTTTCCTGTGATAAAAAGGCTTCTGTTTCGACCGCCAAACATCTCAGGGGAGCATTTGCATCCGTTTCGCACCATATTTGAGTGAATTGCCAAAAGTCAGATTTTTGCTGAAATTGTGACCCCGGGGCTTAGGGATTTTTTCAAAAAAATCATTTTCTGCCGGTTAAGTTGTCGAGGGCTGATTTCTTTTCCTGTAATAAAAAGCCTTCTGTTTCGACCGCCAAACCTTATAGGGGAGCATTTGCAACTGTTTGGCATCGTTTTTGAGTGACTTGCCAAAAGTCAGATTTTTGCTGAAATTGTGACCCCGGGGCTTAGGGATTTTTTCAAAAAAATCTTTTTCTGCCAGTTAAGTTGTCAAGGCCTGATTTTTTCCCCTGTGATAAAAAGCCTTCTGTTTAGACCGCCAAACATCTCTAGGGATCATTTGCAACCGTTTGGCATCATTTTTGAGTGACTTGCCAAAAGTCAGATTTTTGCTGAAATTGTGGCCTAGGGATTTTTTCAAAAAAATCTTTTTCTACCAGTTAAGTTGTCGAGGGCTAAATACTTTTCCTGTGATAAAAAGACTTCTGTTTCGACCGCCAAACATCTCAGGGGAGCATTTGCAACCGTTTGGCACCATGTTTGAGTGAATTGCAGAAAGTCAGATATTTGCTGAAATTGTGACCCCGGGGCTTAGGGATTTTTTCAAAAAAATCTTTTTCTGCCGGTTAAGTTGTCGAGGGCTGATTTCTTTCCTGGAATAAAAAGCCTTCTGTTTCGACCGCCAAACCTTTCAGGGGATCATTTGCAACCGTTTGGCATCATTTTTGAGCGACTTGCCAAAAGTCAGATTATTCCTGAAATTGTGAGCCGGGGGCTTGGGGATTTTTTCAAAAAAATCTTTTTCTGCCAGTTAAGTTGTCGAGGGCTGATTTCTTTTCCTGTGATAAAAAGCCTTCTGCTTCGACCTCCAAACCTTTCAGGGGAGCATTTGCAACCGTTTGGCATCATTTTTGAGTGACTTGCCAAAAGTCAGATTTTTGATGAAATTGTGACCCCGGGGCTTAAGGATTTTTTCAAAAAATCATTTTCTGCCGGTTAAGTTGTCGAGGGCTGATTTCTTTTCCTGTGATATAAACCCTTCTGTTTCGACCGCCAAACATCTCAGGGGAGCATTTGCATCCGTTTGGCACCATTTTTGAGTGAATTGCCAAAAGTCAGATTTTTGCTGAAATTGTGACCCCGGGGCTTAGGAATTTTTTCAAAAAAATCTTTTTCTGCCGGTTAAGTTGTCGAGGGCTGATTTCTTTTCCTGTGATAGAAAGCCTTCTGTTTCGACCGCCAAACATCTCTAGGGATCATTTGCAACCGTTTGGCATCATTTTTGAGTGACTTGCCAAAAGTCAGATTTTTGCTGAAATTGTGGCCTAGGGATTTTTTCAAAAAAATCTTTTTCTACCGGTTAAGTTGTCGAGGGCTGATTTCTTTTCCTGTGATAAAAAGGCTTCTGTTTCGACCGCCAAACATCTCAGGGGAGCATTTGCATCCGTTTCGCACCATATTTGAGTGAATTGCCAAAAGTCAGATTTTTGCTGAAATTGTGACCCCGGGGCTTAGGGATTTTTTCAAAAAAATCATTTTCTGCCGGTTAAGTTGTCGAGGGCTGATTTCTTTTCCTGTAATAAAAAGCCTTCTGTTTCGACCGCCAAACCTTATA